>NC_140593.1:450112887-450232887 GCF_964204655.1 Triturus cristatus | reverse complement strand
TAAGCGTACGGTAAGCGTACGGTAAGCGTACCCCGCGAAATTGCCGAAAAAAAAATAAAACCGTTTTTGCTCTTGGGGGATGTTTGGGGACTCCCTCAACATGACTATGTGGGAGGGAGTTGTCAAAACAGCCCCGTAACATGTTTTTGGCCATCATGTTTGATAAACAACACTCAGTGCGAGAGACAAAATGGCGGACGCCGCTTCCTGGTTTCGGCCGATTCGAATGTTTACTAAGATCTAAGAGCCAATCAGAATCGCGCTCGCGCACGCCACCGTAAGCTTACGGTAAGCGTACGGTAAGCGTACCGTAAGCGGGCTCAGATATATATATATATTGATTTAAAGGCTATTTTCTCAGAATCTACTGAACAGATTTACACCAAACCTACAAAAGGCACTTCCTTGACCTAGGGACTACCTCTCTGCCAAATTTCTAGTAATTCTGTTCAGCCGTTCGGGCTGTAGCTCGTTCTAAAGGTCCTATGGAAAAATGCATGGGAAAAACGCGTTTTGGGACCCCCCTTTTATCTCAGCCCCCGCTTGACGAATCCCCCCGAGACTTTCAGGGTAGGAGCGGAGCGTAGCGCCCCACCTATTTTGAGAAATTCGCGAGGATTCGTCGACCGGCGCCAAAGTTATTCAAAATAGAATGTTGAGGTTTTCCTATGGAAACGTGGTCCTAACTATAACTACCTACTGGCGACCGCCAGTAGGTAATATATATATATATATTTTAACAGTTACAGGCACCGCTTGACCGGCACGCCCTTATGATTTGGAGCTTCGCACAACGCCTGTGTCGAGTGGTATGGTGTGGAAGGACACAGCGCGACGCCCCCCGGATGGTCCAAGATACTCACCTGAGTTTGTGGCCGTATGGGGAAAAAGGAAGCAGCTGTATGCTGTTTGAGGAGGCTGGAGTGGATATTGTCACCTTTACTCCCTGCGCGGATCGCCGGGGGAGAAGTGCTTTCTATGGCCAACAGAGGTTGGGACACCACCTGGTGTATGAGGAAGCTGTTCACTGTATCAGCATTCACCAACGGGGAGCACTAAAAAGCCGGCATGGATCTACGCAGGACTGTCATGGCTGGAAGTCGTGGAGGGCGGGCCAGAGTGTTTGCTCCAATGAGCGAACATTACCGGAGTCTTCCTAAAAACAAGCCCCCTAAATGAAATAAAAAGTGAAGCGGGCACTGAGGCAAGCCGACAGGCTGAAACGCGTCTGCCCAGCATTTCACCATCTTTTACAGGACTTTGTGATCTTAGCCTGAATAGTAATAAATTTCATATTTAGCCTCTAAGCATGTGTCGGACCCATTTCTTAGTGGGTATTGGTGTTAATAAATATATATATATATATATATATATATATACACTCCAACATCCCTCACCATTGCAGAGGAACAGAGCACCACGGGACACCAGGTAAGGTGCCAAATTCCTTTTAATTCAGGCGTTGTGCATGGCGCGTTTCGTTTTATCTAAAAACTTCCTCAGATGCCGCCAGGAATCTCACAAGTGCTTCTCCCGCCCACGTTTAAAAGCTATGTATCCCGCTACGGTTAGTCAGGATACTGCTGGTATCTTCGCGCTGGGTAGGCACAAACTCAGAAACCTGGATTTGCACGGAGCAGACATCGTAATGAGTACTGACCCCAGTGGCCGGTGTCTGCTCCCTTCTTCCCAACGCGGACCTTGATTTTTCTCGTGGGCGATGTAGCAGCTCCCCGTGTTCCTCACCCCACCGCTGAAAATCCCGGAAAAGGTCCGTGCATACCGCCTAAGTAAGCAGCATGTCCACACGAAGTCGCAGTTCACTAGATAGCGGCCGGACAGATCTCGGGCATGCGGCGTGTCCAGGCGTTACCACAATGTTTGTAGTTATTCCAAAGGTTTGCCACCAAAATCGCCGGACTCTATTGGGGTGGGTGCTCTAAGGGGTGTTCGTGGCTGCACCCCCAAAACATCTACTCCAACATCCCTCACCATTGCAGAGGAAACAGAGCACCACGGGACACCAGGTAAGCTGCCAAATTCCTTTTAATTCAGGTGTTGTGCATGACTCGTTTCGTTTTATCTAAAAACTTCCTCAGATGCTGCCAGGAATCTCACAAGTGCTTCTCCCGCCCACGTTTAAAAGCTATGTATCCCACTACGATTGGTCAGGATACTGCTGGTATCTTCGCGCTGGGGAGGCACAAACTCGGGAACCTGGATTTGCACGGAGCATATAATATAGTGGAGGAAGCATGTGTGTGTGTACGTGTCCAGGAAATGGCGTAGGGTCTCACCCAGAGGTAGGAAGTACGCAAAAATGAAGGGTGCCCGGGGTGAACCACCCAGGTAGTTCCTCGAAGGAATAGTGGATTCTACAAGTAAAGAAGCACCATGTGAGAATCACTGCATGTAGAAATCGCTTCACAATAAGTAGGTCCACTAAATGTCTAAAGGTCTCCTATGCAGCACATGCGCGCTGCGTAAGCGAGACCTAAAAATAAATGAAGTTGCACTAACAAACTGTAGCCAGGAAAAGTTTTTACTCTGTCTGCTTCAACGGGTCTAATTTAGTAGTGGAAGTTTTAGCTCATTATTCATTTCGAAAAACTGATGGATTCAGGTAACCTTCATCAGCAAAATGGAAGTGGCATAGCAACCAAATAGAGTGAATACATGCTCAAATTAAAATAATCAAAGGACTGCTGTAACAGATCCCTGGTAGCGGATGTTTTGAATGTCCTAGAGCGGTTTAGAATGCAGAACAGAGCGCATTTGTTGTCATTGTGCATATTATGGGCTATTACAGTATATCTTAGTTCAGCCTGCAGTGTAAGCTCACTATTCTGTTTCCAATTAAGAAGGTACCAAAGTGGCATCGACAGGATACCTTTTTACTCCCTGTAGTGTTTTTGCTTGCTTGTAGCTGCTTCTTCACGCGTCATTTTGTAAGGCCGATCTTGCATGCATACTTCTTTTAGTTGAAATCTGGAGCATTTTTTATTGTACTAATCATCCATTTCAGATTATTTTTGTCAATATTGGTCTCATAAAGGAAATGGGTGCTTAACCCCTTCTGTGCCACGCCCTTTCCACCTCC
The DNA here is from genome assembly GCF_964204655.1 of Triturus cristatus. Lineage (NCBI taxonomy): Eukaryota > Metazoa > Chordata > Amphibia > Caudata > Salamandridae > Triturus > Triturus cristatus. Next base: position 450,229,787 of record NC_140593.1, on the reverse strand, counting down.
TGTGCCGGGCGTTTTATTAGTGGGTGGGGTTCATGACGAGATAGTCTCGTCATGGGCACAGCGCGACCGTGCTCCATGACGAGACTATCTCGTCACGGGCACTGAAGAGGTTAATAAGATCATTTTCTTCATTGCGAAGTATTTCTGTTAATATGTAAATGAGGAAAAAAATATGTAAAATAATGTCACCCAGTCATCAAATCTTCTATTGATCTTGGGTATAGATTAATCGAGGCAGGGAGACTCAAATTATTTAGTGATTCTTTTGTAGCTTTCCAGCTTCCATTAGAGCAACCACTTAATAGTTTGAGTTTAGTGAGGTCATTTTTCACTGCCAAGAGGATCTTATTGATCATCATAAGCCTTTTTTTCTGGAGGTTTGATAGGGTTTCATTTATTGTTTTGTTGCCTTTGAACCGGTCTGCTTTGTTTCAATTTTTGTGCACCCCAATTTGTTTTACTTCATTAGCTTTTTAAAAAAAAATATATATATTTTGCTGCGGATTATACATGCTATTGATACCTTCATAACAAACACTCTAAACCGTAAGGAAAATGCTGAATCCATTCTAAATGTGTGAATTACTAACTTGTGTCAAATTATATGTATGGAACTCTGCAAATTACAGATTTCCGGATCTATTCCTTTCCGCCACCCATACTTTAGTGTGGTCAATCTGCTGAATTGTGAATGGCAGTAAAGTGTAGAAGCGCTTACGTTTCTCCTTGAGTTAAAATCTTCCCATGGAGAGACCCTGTGCCTTGGCTTTTTGAGGTGCAACCTTCCCATTCCAACCCTGGTAAAGCACATTTTTCAGAAGTAAGTTCGTGTAGATTTTTAGGATGTGAAACAATCTGAAAATCTTTTTAAAGCATATTGCATAGAACTATGGAGTGAAGCATAATGAGTACAGCTGTTGAATGATTAGGAGTTGGTCTCTGCTTTAGTGAATGTTTGGGAATGAAGATACTTTGCATTTGTGTGTATGGGATAATAGTGGGATAATTCGGGTTGGAGATGAAGCACACGGTTAACACAGTGAAAGTTACCAAACCTAATACTAGACGTCACTGCAACCGACACTTGGGTAACCTGTGGTGTTTACGAAGCAAACTGAAAACCCCATACAAATGAACCACTCCTTTTTATGCATGATTTTGCTTAGTTTGTAATTCAATTAAACCTTTTTGATGTGCAATATAATTTTATGGTTGATGAAATTCTCAATGAAATATCTCAAAAGGAAATGGTATAATTTGCTCACATGTTTATCTAAATTGTGTCTTCAGTAAAAGCTTACTCATTCAAACATAAGGCTTTTAGAAACTGATTTGAGAGCTGGTGGGCTACAAGTTTGCAGCCTTGATAAATATATTAGATTTTTTCCGAACATGTTCCCAGTATTGTAAACTCTCCTCTTTTGTCTTTTCATTTTTAGGTTTTGGTTCTTTTGTGGAGAAAACCGTGATGCCTTACATCAGTACAACCCCGGCTAAGCTCATAAACCCTTGCACTGGTGACCAAAACTGCACTAGCCCCTTTAGCTACAAAAATGTGCTCAATCTTACGAGCGATGGCAGTCTGTTCAATGAGCTTGTAGGAAAACAGCACATTTCTGGCAATCTGGATTCGCCTGAAGGTGGATTTGATGCCATAATGCAGGTTGCGGTTTGTGGTGTAAGTAACATTTCCTCCCCCCTTTGAATATTTTATGGTCAGAAGTTACAGAATGACAATTTATCTGCATTAGTACTACTTAAATTGTATTGGTTGGTTACTTTTAGTATATTAAGATGGGTTTCTTTGACTGGTCTAAGAAATCCTAAAACAAAAATCTCTTTAGACAGCAGCTCACCAGCGATATTTTATTAGTCTTGTACATTTGTCATACTGTTTCCTTCCCCTCAAACTAGATCTAGATTGTGCTAGGTAATTGTAGCATGCTTTGAATCCAAGGGCCACACCATTTGTGGTCTTTGGCACGAAGAAGGGTTATCTGAAGTCACTTAAACTAAAAGAAAAAAGCTCCATGTGGTGTAATGTGATTACCTGTATATTGCACTTTTATATGCAGATTTAATTTTGAATAAGTTTTCTATGCTTAAATGCTTCTTGGACATTGAGACTTTGATCTTAATCCAAGGTAGTGATATTAATTTAGTTTCCCTATTGCACTCTGGGTTTTGTTCTAAATCAAGAGTGACCTTTTATTCTAAACTCACTGCAAATATGATGTTACAAAAGGTTCAGTGACTAAATATCGAGGGACATAATGTAGAATGCCCAAAATATCGACGCCAAAATATAGAAGGACAGAATATCGACTCCCTATCTATAAACAGGTAAGTACTAAAATATAGATTCCAAAATATAGAATGTTAAAATATAGTTAGCTAAAATATCGAATTTTTTAATTGTATTAAAAATAAAAGTAATTATATATTAAATACAATTAAATAAAACATACATAATATAATATAAAAAAGCTTAAAATGTAAACATAATGAAAGTAATGTAAAAAAAAAAAGTAGAGATTTTGCTGGATAGTGAGAGCGTAAAAATTACTATTCCCACTCCAGGGAGTGCAACAGTAGGGAAAGCGTTTGATCGCGTAGGGGTAAACATTATTATTCCCACTCCAGTGAGTGCAACAGTAGGGAAAGCATTGGATAGTGTAGGGGTAATAATTACTATTCCCACTCCAGAGAGTGCAACAGTACAGAAGGCATTGGATAGCAGGAAGAAAAAAATGACTACTCCAATGAGTGCAACAGTAGGGAAAGCGTTGGATAGCGGGAAGGGAAAACTTACAATTTCCACTCCAGTGAGTGCAACAGTAGGGAAAGCGTTGGATAGCGTAGGGGTAAAAATTACTATTCCCACTCCAGTGAATGCAACAGTAGGGAAAACGCTGGATAGTGTAGGGGTAAAAATTACTATTCCCACTCCAAAGAGTGTAAGAGTAGGGAAAGCGTTGGATAGCAGGAGGGTAAAAATTACTATTCCCACTCCAGTGAGTGCAACAGTAGGGAAAGAGTTGGATAGCGGGAGGGTAAAAAATACTATTCCCACTCCTGAGAGTGCAAAAGTAAGGAAAGTAATGATTACATTTTAAAATAAGATTACATTAATTATCAATACCAATAAAAAGTTAATTTAAAAACAATTACCAATTAATAAAAATTACCTTTGAGAAAAATGATTTACCAATTAATAAAAATTAATTACCAATTAAAAATTATCAATTATCAATACATAAATAAAAATTAATATTTACTTTATTACAATTTACTTCTCACCCAATTCCCCTATAAACCCACAACCCACTCCCAATAATAAAAAATACAATTAACATAATTATCAATCAATTAATAAAAATGAATTACCAATTAATAATTATCAATTAATTATCAAAGCATATAAATATAATTAATATTTAATTAACCATAATTAAATTACTTCCCACCCTGTTCCCCTATAAACCCACAACCCGCTACGGAATTAAATTACGCAAAAATTAAATTACATAACCTTCATTAGTTAAAAAAAATTAAACATACATTACAAAAATAATACATAATTTTAACACATATACTACCATACATAACACTAAAAAAAAAAATCGATATTATAGTTATCTATATTTTTAAATTCGATATTATGGTAATCTATATTTTAAAATTCGATATTATGGAAATCTATATTATGGAAATCGATTTTTCATACCCCAATTTCGATATTCTGACCTATCTATATTTTAGAATCGATATTCTGTCCTGTCTATTTTGGATTCTATATTTTGGTTGTTCACCGTTACAAAACTCTGAATGTTGGCAATGCTTGGGCATTGATGCTCTCCCAATATCAGAGGGGGAGCCACGATGTAGGTATTTTTCCTCACCAGAGTGATCGGGGGTGAGTTAATGTGTGGTCCCCCTCTTTGCGTCTGTCGCCTAGCGGTGGGTCCCCAGTTGACTATCAGGGGTTGAAAGTTCACCTAGTGAAAAATGGTAGACAGGTGTTACAGAGGGAACCTGTAACTTCTTCTGCTCAAGATATAAACGATGAACCATTTAGATGGAACTGGTTACCTGGTGTTCTAAATAGTGCATGCCTGACCAGTCATTCTCTGTGGTCTTGTATAATTAGCAATGAGCTGAATGTTATTTCCTGGAATGCAGCAGGAATAAAGAACAGCAGGGAGAAATTGTACTATTTGAGTTCGCTAAAGTCAGACGTGCTATGTCTCCAGGAGACATGGTGGTATGGGGAGTTGTTTGAAGATTTCTTGATTTTGGATTGTAAGCTCTTGACCAATAGGTTTAATTGGAAGTATGAATGTAATTGATACCCCAGTAATCTGTTTATGGTAGTAACTGTTTAATTGAGATGGGGAGTTGCGTGCATTACCCCCTTTGCTGGTAAATGCTTCTATTCCACCAGAACCTATCTATAATGCACTTTTACATAAGGCTTTCTCTTTTTTGTAACATATTTTTATTGACATTTTCAAAGTTCATATACTGTACATTACACAGATCTATCTAGCAGTTATGCCATATAGTACAGTATGCGGTATCACACATCACCTGCATCGACTAGTGGAGAGTCAGCGGGGAGAAGAAACATTCAAATACATCACGATGTGTGTACCCAATGGGCTCTGATGCATAATATGTCACTTGAACTGGGGTGTAACACAGGTATAAACTAGGGAAGGGGCATGGAAGGTCGTATCCGGTCCTCTCAAGCGAGTGCATAAATCGTCGTATGGGTATGGCGCCTCTATGACTCGTGATTGCGCTTCCTCTTAGGTTTGACCTGCAACTGTGATAGTATATCCAATACTGGGGCTTTGTATGTGATCATGTCGTCTGAGTATTACGGGGTTGGTCGGATAGGGTCTGCGACTGCGCTTGCAGGGCTGACAATGTGGGTGTGTCGTCTTTAGGGTCCTCGCCCGGGGTTAGCTGCTTGATCTGATATAATAACATGGCCCATTCCATGGATATAGGGGTCTTGTGGACCCCTCTCACCTCCTCCCGCAGTGATTCCTCCTCCGCCCTTCGCCCATTTGTGTGTAGCTCCCACCCACGCCGCCAGCGGAGGGCCGGTTGGGGATCGCCAGTGCATGGTAATGCTGCGTTTGGCTAATAGTACCGCAAGGGAGAGGAAGCGAGTCCGAACCCGGTATTGCTTGCGTGCGCGAAAGATACCTAGGGTAATCCCAGTAAGGTCACCCAGAGCAGTGTGAATGTGTTGCCAAAAAACTTGGATAATAGAACAGCTCCACAACATGTGTTGGAAATCTGCATCCTGTGCATGACATCTGGGGCAAAGGAACTGCGTGTCGGGGTAGAATCGTTGGACGCGTGCCGGTGTTAAATAAGCTCTGTGAAGTATGTAATATTGAATGTTTTTAAAGCGTGCGTTCCTAGATACCTTTTTGGGGTACTCCAGAGCCCTCTCCCACTCCTTCTCGTGAAGCACGCGCCCAATTTCCGCCTCCCATGTGGCCCGCAGGGTCTCTAGTGGTTTATTGGTCAGTTCTCGTATGGCTTTATAGAGCCATGTGGTTAGATGGCACCCCGCGCCCATGTGTAGGAGCGTGTGGAGAACTGGGTGTGTGTGTGGTTCCCCCTTTGCAAGGTCGTGGTATGGCCGGTAGCTTTCTAGTAGTTGGCGGTGAAGCAGGAACTGACCCGGAGGAAGGTCGTATTCATCCACAAGATTGCGGAATGGTCTTAGCTGCCCGTCCTCAAAAAGGGATTCCATCTCTGTAATGCCACAAGACGTCCATGTGCGAAGCACGCTGTTTGTGTAATAGTGTTCCCGTTTGGGCCATCCAACCAAAGAGAGTAAAGGGGAATACAATGGCGTCCCCGAGGACATGCGGTGAATTCTGAGCATGCCCCTACGCGCCACTGCCACCTGAAGGGTGTACGTACGTTTCGGTTTAGTGCCTGGGAGCAGTAGGCGACGAATCTCTGGAACCGATATCCGCCCTGCGATGGTGTGAGTTTCAACAGTGTACCTGTCTGCTGTCCAGTGAGAAAGCCACTGCAGCTGTGCCGCCAAAAAGTAGGCCTCGAATGAAGGAGTGCCCAGGCCGCCCGGTGTGGTTGGCAAATGCAATTTTTCCAAAGCTATTCTGTGTCTGGTAGACGCCCAAATTAGCGCGCTGAGGAGGGAGTCCAAGTCCCGGAAAAAGGCTCTAGGCGGGATCACTGGCAGATTGGTAAAAAAGTATAACAATCGTGGGACCATGATAATTTTGGCCAATGTCACTCGTCCAATTGGGGCCAGCGGAAGGCCCTTCCAAAATCCGACTGCAGCCCTAATGCCCGCCAACGCCCTGTTATGGTTACCCTCAAATATCTGTTGAGGAGTGATAGAGACGGATCCCAAGATACCTAGGGGCCTCCGCAGTCCAGGGCACTCGTTGAGAACCCAGTCTAACCTCCTGCGGGGGTAGACCCGGGTGTAGCGGGTATATCGTGGACTTATCCCAATTCACCCGTAGTCCAGAGGCCGCCGTAAATTCCGTCAAAGTCTCCCAGAGGGGGGGCAAGTCGTCCGTAATGTCTCGCACAGATATTAACAGGTCATCAGCGTACAAAGAAACACTGTGCACTGTGCCTGCTATAGGTATGCCCCAACGCTCTCCCTCCTGACAAAGTCGTATGGCTAGGGGCTCGACTGCCAGGGCAAAAAGTAAGGGGGACAATGGACATCCCTGCCGTGTGCCCCTCTGGACCACAAACTCCGCCGAGATGTAGCGGCCTAGGCGCACTCGCGAAGTCAGCTTAGTGTACAGAAGGCGCGTATATGCGAGGAGGGTGGGACCAAAGTCCGCCTGCCGCAGGACTGCAAAAAGAAACTGCCATGTTAGGGAATCCAAGGCCTTCTCGAGACCTAGGATGAGACAGGCCGCCCGGGGATAAATCCCCTTCACCTGGTCTTGGATGTGGAAAACCCGGCGTATGTTCTGGGATGTGCGTCGGCCGGGGATAAATCCACACTGATCCGGGTGGACCAAGGGACGTATTATTTGTATGTATCTGTCTGCAAGTATCTTCCCGAGGAGTTTGCAATCGGCGGACAACAGCGATTTGCATAAGGCTTTCTCTTATGTTAAAAAAATCTTTGGACAAGGACAAGGTTCCCCACGCATTTTTGGTAGGGAATTTAAATTGTAAAATATCCAATTATTCCTTGCACCAACTATGTGATGAAGAAAAAGAGGCCGCGTTTCAAATTACCCCAGTTGTCTTTCCACCAAAGATAAGAACCGATAAGAGAGGGAAGCTCCTATTCGACCAACTGAAAAACAAAGACTGTATTCTAACTAATGGGAGACTACCCTTGGATTCTCCCACATTACCACTCACATCTTCAAGGCAAGGGGCAATTTTGGGTTACACGGTGGTAGGTTGCACCTCGTTTTTTCTGTTGGGCGACCTAAAGGTAATAGATACTCCCATCAGTGACCATAGTCTGCTCATTCCCTCCCCCCAACCCGGGCCTAAATATGTCGCCTACATTTGTCTATGAAGCAGAAATGCCTTTAATGCTATGACGTATACAACCAGGTACCATTCACACTTGCTCATGCTTGATTCTTACCCACCACAAATCTAAAACAACCTTTCATCACAGGGGGAGTTGAAATTGCACACACCAATTCCCCCTGCTAAGAAAAGAAATATTATGATTGTACATGGATCACCACATCATGATTGTTCAGATGTAAAAGGCCTTACAATACACATGCCCTTTATTGTCCATCATTAGTGACAAGACACTGTTGTTAAGGTTCACAACAGTAGACTCTCACATGATTATTGGGACAGGCTTTGGACCGGCCTAAGGGAAGCTAGATTAAAGGGTCAGACAAGGTCCTTTTGAACGCTGGTCGTGGAGGGATATGTGGCAAGAGTTAGATCCTTTCCCTTGGCCATTGAGGAAACTAGTTGGATTGACTTTCTTGAATCTCTATGCCGCAAATGGTGTAGGGTTTGATCGATCCTTTGCAGAAGGCAATACGCATGCTTATGGCACACCCAACTGCCAAAGTGATGGTTAGCCATTCGAGGAATGCGCACCTCGGCTGTGATGGGGCCAGATGAAATTCCAATTTCGGTAATAAAACGAGATGCCCCCCTTTTGGAGTAAAATACTGAACCCTGTTTTTAGGTCTTGGGACCATCCGGTCGGCAGACCGGAAGTCCGGAGATTTAATGACTTGGGAGAAGAGGGGCTTGAACCCGCCCCTCTTCTGCCCTGTTCTCCATTGGCTGGCCTCGTAAATGCTGCCCAGCCATTGGAGAAGAGGTCCCGTCACTCCAATCATGCCCCGTCCTTTTCGGATCGGGGGGCGTGTTTTTTAGAGAAAGTCTCATTCTCTCCTCCAGCCAATGGCTGGAGGAGAGAAAAGACAAACACGCCCCCGAATCCGAATCCGCCACTGCCTTTGTCCGAGGCATTTCTTCTTGACCTCGGAGAAAGGCAGTGGTGTGCTCGTCCGCTCCCCCTGCGTCCGGCTGCTGCTCTGGTCTCCTCACCTCTCCTCACCCTGTCCTCGGAGCGGCGCTGGTTCTATGGCGCGCTTGGCACGGGCCGCGCCCCTATTTATTGGGGAAAGCAAACCTCGGTGTTTAAAAAGCGTCCGTGTCAATGGCTGCCGGGTCTCGCGAGCACCCTCCGCTCAACAGGCCTCTGTGCAGGGGCATAGAGGCTCGGCTCAACGCGAGCTGCGTGGGTCGACAGACGGCCACAGACCGGAGGAAACTACCAGCCCAGGCCGCCCTGCACGATCGACTTTCTTTTATCTGTTTGAGAAGACACCCTGTGGGCAGACACTGTAGTCCGGGAAACCAAAACTGTGAGGCCCAGGCAGGCGCGCAGTTATGATAGGCTGCGTCACGAGGAGCAGAGCCAATGACAGTCGCCATATGCTCCGCCTGCGTGTATTCATTATTTCCACAAACACTACCCCCACAAAAAGTCCCAAGAAGGAAGACGTGTTAGTTAATCTCGTTTACTTAATTGTTCGCTAACCGACTTTGTAATTTGAGATAGCTTAAAGAGTTAAAGCACGTGCTGCGGAGACCTTTTGTTTATCCCGTGTCTACACCAGCATCGGTGGTTAATGCACCGACAGGAGAAATGTATGTGACTGAAATCTGTGGTCAAAGATGTGTATTTTATGTAAAGGTAACTCTGGATTGGTGCGTTTGTAGTGATCCGGGTGTAACCTGGCGGTCCCGGTTATATTATTGTAAATTAGTAGCGAGTTCTGCACGCCCTGTAAACAGTGGTATCTAACCTATAGGGCACACAATGTAATCCAAGAACATAATACCTCACTCTGTCGTTATTTAGTCAAAGGTTGATAAAAAGACTCCACTAAGTAATAATAAACATGTATGAAGCAAGAACAGATCTGGTTGTGTTCTGTCCTATGTAAGGAGTCACTGGTCGTGTAATTCATGCACACATATCTGACATTCCTGTACAGCACATGCAGCCCCACATATGGCACAGCCACAAGGCGCTTATAAATGTCTTTTAGCACCGTACGAAGCGACAGACAAGTTTAACTTCATTCCCCATGGTGTGTTTTAGCTGACACGAAGGTGTAAATCGTTTTGGAGCCCATGTGTCACTCGACTGTTGCTCCCAGCGTGGTCACAGCTCGAACAAGTGACGTCTGGTTGTCCCTGGAGGAGCCACGAGTTAGTCATCTTTTACGTCACTGTATTGCGCTAGTGTCTACAGACAGCTATCTCCGCAGCAGGCGCATCGTTCTCGGAGCTGTAGTGAGCCCTGGAAATGAAGACAACAAGCATTTACAATGCAACGGTCTCGGCATTGGTAAAGTTAGAGCTATTGGCATTGGTCATGACATTATTTTTGTTTATGTTTTGGTTTTTAAAACATTTAAAGAAACGGCATTGTCATGAGCAATGCCAATAGCTCTAACTTTAACAATGCCGAGACCGTTGCATTGTAAATGCTTGTTTTAAAAGCTGCTATGAAAATAAAAACATTCTCCCCTCCTGGATGGGAAGTATCATAGTACCATTATTCAAGAACAGAGATCACAAATATTTCCAGGCAATTATCAAACTGTTCAGGAGAAAACATGGAACTATTGATAATATAGCATCTCTCCAGGTGATTAATGAGAAATATGTTTTAGTGATGGGAGGAGTGACCTTTATCAACTTTTCCACAGCATTTGATGAAGTAGATCGATTTATGCTGTGGAGAAAGCTCTCTCAAGATAAAGTATACCTGGTACCCTATTAGAGCTAGTCATCTCTCTCCACTCTTCCCCCCAGTGCAGAGTTCTACTAGATGGTGATTGGGGGGGGGGTGGGTTTATCTCTCTAAGGAAATACCTATCATATACGGGCTAAAACAACGGTGTATGTGTGTATATATATGTATGTGTGTGTGTATGTATATGTGTGTATATATATATATATATATATATATATATATATATATATATATATATTGTTACCAAAAGTGCTCTCTGCAGCGGGAGGTCACTCTACAGCGCTCTGTGTGAAATGCAGCATGCCTTCCTGTATCACCTCACAATCTTCTTGCCGACGCGATTCTGGGTAACAACCCCTTCTTCATGGGCAGCAAACTTCACTTAATATAAACGCACAATTGAAATTACTAAAGTTAATAATTTATATCGCATTGGGGACTTCATGTCCCATCAGGCAATGGAACAACCTGCACTATGCAGACGCCCACTGGGGGCGGTCATACTAAATGAATAAAGCCGGAAATGACAATGCGGGCTTCAATTGTGAAGTTTGCTGCCCATGAAGAAGGGGTTGTTACCCAGAAACGGGTCGGCAAGAAGATTGTGAGGTGATACAGGAAGGCATGCTGTATTTCACACGGAGCGCTGTAGAGTGACCTCCCGCTGCAGAGAGAGATATATATATATATATACCCCCCCCCCCACACCCATAGGTTTCAGGGGCGTTATAGTTAGCTGGACTTTTCACTCGTACAAAACCATTGAAATTCCCCCGTTATAGTTAGTTCAGCTAATTATAACTCGTGCGCCCGCAATGCACTGCTGATGACGTCACATATTACATCACTCATAACATGGTCAGTGACATCACTCATGACATCTCAGATGACATCATCCATTGAATGTGTGGTTTTCTGAAAATTACATATGTTTTATATATGTATATCTCAAGGTCGATGGAAGAATAAATGGGTATATAAGTGTCTAAATGGATGATTTGATTTTGAAAAATTGATTGTATAACTGACTGATTAAGTGTATCTTAGTGAATACATGGCTTATTGAGTAATGTTTAAATATGTAACTATCTGTATCAGTCTCTCACTTTGTGTATACGTGGCTGCATGGGTTGGTGAGTAGCTACATGAGTGTCTATATAGGTTATTAGCTGTTTTTTTTGACTATCTTTAAATCTTTATTTCGGCAGTATTTCAGCCATAAAAGAGTACACAGCATATTATACACATTAAAATTACAATATTAAAAAAGAGAGCACCTAAAATGACATAGACAATGCAAATCAGGAATGTAAATCAATGTCAGTGTTAATATTAGTATTAAGACACAGCATTGTATCTGGAACTGAGTTTACACAAGCAGAAAACATGCCCGGCTACTAGGCGATATTAGATAGTATAAAACTCCTTTTAATCCAGAAAGCATGCAGATACTTGGCTAAGGCAAATACAATGTGACCTGCAGTGTCAGTCTTAAAAACCCTTAGTGCGTCGGAACATTTCCTAAATCCAAGGTTCCTACAGATAGGTACAATCCAATTCTGCCTCGCTCTGGTATAGAGAGGACAGAAAAAAAGGATGTGGCTTTCATCCTCTTTACTCATACCACAGCCAATACAATGTGAGGACCTAGTCGGGTACCATTTGCTTGTTAAACACGCTAGGGGAAGTGCACCAAACCTCCATTGTATATATAGCTTCCTAGCCATAACAGGGAAAATTACATCCATGAAATCTTCAAATGAATAAACAGATTTGATCTCAATGAATGCTTTCACCATGGTACCATTCTTTGAATCATGGAGCCACGCATTAGAGCATCGAAATCGATATAACTCAGTGAATGTTTTCCCTGAGATCTCTCTGCAAGCTATTGCAGGGTTCACCCACATATCTGCAAGACCCATGTTCATAAATTCATCTTTGATATAGGAAAGCCAGGGGATATGTGCTGCCCTACCTAATCTCAGTATTTCTTGGAGCTCTGTTTTGTACTGCTCCAGCTCAGGGGTCAGCCAGATCCTCCTCCAAAACCTGAGCGGTTTGATAGCTAGTTCCTCCTGGATGGGAAGAATACCTAAGTCAAGCCTCAGCGGTAGTAGGGGTGTACTTTGGGGGAGCGCGAGCAGTTGTCTCAGGAAGTTATTCTCAACTTTAGACAATCCTGGTCTAGTAACGTGCCCCCATAGTTCCCCTCCGTATAGTGCAGCCGCTCTGGCCCTCATCTTGTAGATTTCAAGACTAGGGCTGATGGGTTTAAAAGTAGAGGCGTTTGTCATCTTTAAGATTCCCCCAGATATTTGGGTCAGTTTAAGTTGGGATTTTGCAAGATGTGGGCCCCAGGAAAGTTTTTCACCTAGGGTAACACCAAGATATTGAAAGGTGTGAACTCTCTCAAGTGCAACTGAATCAAGGGTAGGTGGTGGCCTAGTGTGTGTTGGGGGATTAAAAATCATGTATTTGGTCTTATCTACATTGATCTGTAGTCCGTGCTCCCTACAGAAATTGCTGAATCCCTCCAATATACGTTGAATGCCCATTGGTGTTTTGGAAAGGAGCAGGGTGTCATCCGCAAACATTATGGCTGCTACTTTCCTACCTGCCAACCTGGGTGCATCGTTGTTAGGGACTGCGTCCAGGCTGGAAATCAGTCCATTCACATAAATACAGAAGAGAGTAGGGGCCAAGACACACCCTTGCCTGACTCCCTTGTTTACAGCAAACCTGTCAGACAGTACACCTCCTCTTGCACACCTGACCTGGGCAAAATTCTCGGTATGTAGCCTCACCAATATACCCAATAGGGAGATGGGTACACCTAGATCGCGTAAAACAGCCCAAAGTTTGCCCCTAGGAACAGTGTCAAACGCAGAGCGTAAATCAACAAATACCATGTGGAGACTGCCACCCTCCAACGCCACAGTCTTCCAATACAACATTACTAGGCGGAAGATCTGATCCATGGTAGATGTTTTACTTCTGAAGCCGGCCTGATAGGGAGAAAGGATATCATTCTCATTGATCCAGTCCTGCAAGCGATCTAAAATAAGTCTTGCCATTATTTTTTGGGGGACGTCAATGAGGCTGATAGGCCTATAATTAACGGGGAGCAAGGGAGAACCCTTCTTATATATCGGTACAATTTCCGCTCCCAGCCACGAATCTGGGACCTCCGTGCCGTGCAAAATTGAGTTAAAAAGTGCACAAAGGTACGGTGCCCATATCTTAGGCTGATCTTTGAGCAAATCCCCGGGTATCTTATCTATGCCTGGTGCTTTACCCAGTGCCAGTTTCCCTATGGCAATCGAAACATCATCTACAGTGAATTCCAAAGCTTCGGCATCCCCCGCAGACGGAAGCCGAAAAGGCAAGAGATCTAGATCAGAGGTGGCAGCGTACAAGGTTTTAAAATGGGATTCCCACACCCCCGGGTCAAGATTAGCTTCGATTGCATTGCGGGGTTCCGCGCACCCAGAATTCACAATGGCCCAGAATCTGTTCAATTCCTTATTAGCAAGGGCTGATGATAAACTTTCCCATCTCTCCCAATCCCAATCTATCCTTGCCTGTTTTAAGACTTTTTTGTGGGCAACCCTAAGAGAGCAGATTGTTAGCTTATCACTGCCAGTTTTAATAGCATTAATCAAGGCAGTTTTAGCACTCCTGCATGCGGCATTATACCAGGAGGGCTGGGTAGTCATTGGTTTCCTGTCGGGAACTATGGGGTTTAAAAAGCCTGCAAGGGTATCAACTAATTCCCGGTGGACAGTGAGGAAGCGTGCAGAGTTATCCTCAGACTGCCCTTTGTCCCAGATGTCACTTGCCATCTTGAGCAGGGGGAGAGTAGATGAGTATAAGCTTGGCAGTGCATCTCGCCTTTCACGTAGGGTTTCCCACTTAACCCTCCTCCTATTGTTGGTAAGAACCAATCCTAGATCTGCGGTTGGTTCCGTACGGGCTATAGCAGAGTTAGGCATTTTCATTCTCATCAGTAGGGCGTTATGATCGCTGTCTGATCTATTCATGACCTCCAAATCTATAATTTTAGACCATAACCTAGTCTGGACCATAAAATAGTCCAGATGGGATTCATGGTCTTTTTTATTATAGGTGCATTTGGATGGAATGTCCGAAGGCATTCGGCCATTAACCGCCCTAACTGAAAACTGCAAGGTTAGAGTCATAACCTGGATAGCCAGAGGGGTCCATGCCTTTGCATAGGTGGACCTACACTGTGGGATACCCCAAAACTCATCTTCTTCCTGCAATGCCCCCTCACCCAGCCCTGGTAGGGGCTCAAAGTGGCAATTGAAATCTCCTGCGATCACACAGTTAACATCATAGTCCAAAGATTCCAGGAAAGATGATAGTTCCCCTACGGTGTTAGATTCCTTAGCCATAGCAGTAGGGCGTGAATATACATTCACAACTGCCAGCTTATATGAGTTGGGCCAGGACAGTTGGACACAAAGGATGTCATCCGAATTGGTCTGGATCAAATCCACACTACAACCCAGGTGTACACCTATCCATGTTGTCAGGCCACCAGAGGGGCGGCCCTTGCCTCCCCACCGAGCTGCGATGTTAAAGGAAGCAAACCCGGCTCTATGAACCACCTCCCTGGCCCAGGTCTCCTGCAATAGAACCACATCAGCAGCGTCCACAAAAGAGCCCCATTCAGGACATGCCATCTTATTTGCTAAGCCTGCCACATTCCATGACAGTAAGTTCAAATGTTGGTGGCGAGGTGTGTGCTGGGATGGGGGATCTAGTACAGAGGAAATGCTACTCTTCTGAGAAGGGTCAGTTCCCCCTATAGGGGTGAAAATAGCACTATAGGAGGTGGCTGGCATTGGAAGGGAAGCAGAAAACTGCAGGGAGTACGCTTGGGGATTGCCATTAATACTGCTGGGACTGGTCTCCCCTGTACTAGTGGTGCACCCCATGGTGTCAAGAGTCAAATTCCCTTCGTCATGCAGCCCAAAGGGCTCTAGACCTAGAGTACTATCCCCCATAGAATCCTGAGTTACCTGGGTTGGCTTGGACAGTCAATCGACCTGGTCGAGGCAGCTAAACCTGTTTGAACAGACAGGATAAGCCCAGTCTGCATCAGAGGGCAGATGCCTTGATTTCCCAGCACCTCCCCTTTGTAAATGCGGAATGTATGTCCAGCCGCTCTCTTCTATTCTCATACGATCATTTGGGTAGAAGTAGGCGAGGGGGCGAACCCCAATAGTGGTGTCTAAGCGTGGTTTTTTCCAGTTGCAGATGTAGTCTGCTATCCTGGCATCCCGGAAGTTAACTATGACACAATCGCCAGTTAAATTTTTAGGAGTGTGCCCTACCCACCCCACCCTTCTAACCATAATGACCTCACAACTAACCTGCAGTGGCAGGGGCCTGTGGTTTGAGAGCCAGTGGATTGCCTTGTTTTTTAGGTTCGAGAACTCCTCAGTACTATTATCATTCATTTCAGGAACCCCTGTTAGGACAACCATATAAGGGCTAGCTTCCGGGGGCAAGTCTATTCTAGAAGTCATCCTATTAGCCTTATCCTGGGTTCGCTTTCTCACTGTCCTCATATTGTCACTATTATTACCCAAAGTGGCCTCTCCCAAGGTGTTACTGTCTACGTGTGGTCAGTAAGAGACCTAACTTCATGATGTTCTAGTGAGGGAGCGTTAAGTGTGGCTGGAATTGTCAGTGGTGTAGCTTTCGGGACAGATGGTAGCCGTGGGGCTGCGCAGTGGGCCGCCGGGACTGGTGAAGCCCCGGCTATGGTGGGACAGTGGCAATTGCAAAAGCATGCGGGGAATACTTTGTTATTGTTAGCACCCTCAATGTGTTCCTTAATTCCTTGTTCAAGCTTGGTAATAAGGGACGCTATTCCCTCCAACCTGGATTCCAGGGGTGCCAGTAGCGCGCGCAGCATTAGATCTAATTGTTGCGGTACTACTACATCCTCTTGTGACTGTGTCACCAATGCAGGAGGAGCTGATGCCTGAGCTGAATGATCCCCAGGAGACTTAAACGAGGAACACGAAGCTGGAGGGAGGGAGCAGCTGCCCTGACCATCTCTAGCCATCGAGTCGGCCACCAAAGCTGCACCATGATGTGCAGATTTAGCTCCCCCTGGCTTAGAGCGAACTTGCCTGGTGGATTTTGGCTTGGAGTTTGCGGACAGCCCTACCTTAGTGGCCCTTGTTTCCCGTAGGATCGGTCCCGACCTAGTCACTGGGGGGGATGTAGTTCTAAAGTTGACCCCGGGTTCATTGTCACTAGAAGTTTCACTGCTTGAAGTCTCATCAATGAATTGAGTAAGAGGAAGGGCATTGCTACCAGTGCCATTTGGGGTACGTGCAGATGCAAGAAGGCCCAAAGAAGATCTTCTTGCTAGGGCCAGATCCTGCGACACTCTGCGCTCCATAAGGACAATACCCTGGTCAATCACCGAGTTGGCTCTAACTATAAATTGATCTAATGTACCAGTGAGATTGCTTTTGGTCGCATGGTTCCTACCCTCTTTAGCTGCCATGCTTAATTAGGGTGCAACACAGTGCGCAATTACTCTGATTTAGCAGCGATATGTCCTCCACAAGACAAAATAAACGATACAACCACATGCAATGGAAATGGCATGTAATAAGCCCATACGCGCTGGAGCCGTAGGTGACAGAGGGGTAGCCCGGTCCGGTCTCGAACGGGCTACAACGGGCCTGCCCTTGGCCCGGGCTTCGCCCGCGCTGCGATCCGCGCTGCGGATTCACGTGGACATGGTTAAATAATAAGAGAGGGGCGGGTCGTTAGGAAGAGGAGCAGGTGAGCCTGATTAGCCGAGCGCAATGCTCCCTGGTCCTCGCAGTCCCGATGTGTTCAGGCGATTCTGGAGCCCCACAGCAGCGTAGCGTCCTTGCACAGGGAGCAGAAGGGAAACCCAACCTTCGTAGCACAAGCCGAGTTTTTAAATGTTGAAGGAGCCTTCGAGCGGCTCCCGCGCAGCGGGGGCCGCGAGGCGTGGCGTGGGCGAGATGGTCAACGGGAAGAGGAGCAGGTGAGCCTGATTAGCCGAGCGCAATGCTCCCCGGTCCTCGCAGTCCCGATGTGTTCAGGCGATTCTGGAGCCCCACAGCAGCGTAGCGTCCTTGCACAGGGAGCAGAAGGGAAACCCAACCTTCGTAGCACAAGCCGAGTTTTTAAATGTTGAAGGAGCCTTCGAGCGGCTCCCGCGCAGCGGGGGCCGCGAGGCGTGGCGTGGGCGAGATGGTCAACGGGAAGAGGAGCAGGTGAGCCTGATTAGCCGAGCGCAATGCTCCCCGGTCCTCGCAGTCCCGATGTGTTCAGGCGATTCTGGAGCCCCACAGCAGCGTAGCGTCCTTGCACAGGGAGCAGAAGGGAAACCCAACCTTCGTAGCACAAGCCGAGTTTTTAAATGTTGAAGGAGCCTTCGAGCGGCGCCCGCGCAGCGGGGGCCGCGAGGCGTGGCGTGGGCGAGATGGTCAACGGGAAGAGGAGCAGGTGAGCCTGATTAGCCGAGCGCAATGCTCCCCGGTCCTCGCAGTCCCGATGTGTTCAGGCGATTCTGGAGCCCCACAGCAGCGTAGCGTCCTTGCACAGGGAGCAGAAGGGAAACCCAACCTTCGTAGCACAAGCAGAGTTTTTAAATGTTGAAGGAGCCTTCGAGCGGCACCCGCACAGCGGGGGCCGCGAGGCGTGGCGTGGGCGAGATGGTCAACGGGAAGAGGAGCAGGTGAGCCTGATTAGCCGAGCGCAATGCTCCCCGGTCCTCGCAGTCCCGATGTGTTCAGGCGATTCTGGAGCCCCACAGCAGCGTAGCGTCCTTGCACAGGGAGCAGAAGTATCAGTATGAGTGTCTGAGTGTCTATGGTTCGGTGGGGGGTATTACGTAGTGCATAGGTGCATGAATGAGTGACTCGCTGTATGTGTTGAAGACTGCATGTGTGCAGGACTGTATGGGTGGATGAGTGTGTGCATGGGTGTGTTAGTGAGTGAATGACTGTCTCAATAGTGTCTTTATGAGTAACTACATATGTTTTAAACTAGTATATGTGACTATTGGTGTATATAAGTGAGTATATGTGAGTGAGAGATTGGAAGAGTTCCTGTATGAATAAGTATGTGTTTCTAAAAGTGATTGTTTAAAAGACTAAGTATGTGTAAGTTTCTGTAGAAGTAAGTGTGGTGGTGTGTGTATAACTGTATATGCATGTAAATGGATGTTTGATTCTTTATTAGCATGAGTGACTGTGTGTGAGTAACTCTATGGATGAGTGGCGTTGTGTAACATGATGTATAGGTGTATGAGTACATATGATGAGTGAGTACATGTATGAGTGACTGTATAGGACTGTTGGTGAATGGGTGGATGTGTATGTGGATCTTAGAATTACTGAATAGGTTGTTGTAACTGGTATTGGTATGTCCATTGTTTTGAAAATTTTTGTTTCTATTTTTGAATGTGTGTATCAAAGGTTATATTAGGGGGAAAGGCGGTCTGCCACTCAATCACAAGGATGATGTCATCAGTGATGTCATGAGTGATGTAATATGTGACGTCATCAGCAGTGCATTGCGGGCGCGCGAGTTATAGTTAGCTGAACTAACTATAACGGGGGAATTTCAATGGTTTTGTACGAGTGAAAAGTCCAGCTAACTATAACGCCCCTGAAACCTATGGTTTTTTTCAGTGAATTTCAAAGCTTTTTAAATGCTAATTTCTAACTATGCCTACAGAGATAGGACATGTGAAGAAAGAAGAAAACACGCACAGAAAGAAAAAAAAGAAATGCAGAAAGAAGCAACAGAAGTCCTCAATGACTAAGAAAAGTGCAGGAAGAAGGATAACGTGCAGAAAGAACAAACAGAAGAGCAGAAAGAAACCTTGTTGCAAAATCATCCTGTACCCTCAACTTTATCAGATGGATACTGGTGGTAACTGAATCTGACTAACCAGTCCTAGAGCCAGTGCTATGATAAAAGACACTCGGAATACAGTGAAAACACCTACATACACTAGGGAACACTATGCGTTGGGGTCCCCCTGTGATTAGTATGACCTCCTCTGTAAGCCCCTAGTATATAATAGGGCAGGGGATTAAAACTACCTCTTAAAACGCGCCACAGGGCGTGTTTGCACATGTCACCTCAGGCCCCGTCCCCTCCCTTCACCACTGTGTAAACGCGCCCTGTGGCCATTCTAAGTTGAGAGATAAAGTCCCCTTGAATCCTAAGGGTCCCTAGGTACAAACTAGCCCA
This sequence comes from Triturus cristatus, assembly GCF_964204655.1. Lineage (NCBI taxonomy): Eukaryota > Metazoa > Chordata > Amphibia > Caudata > Salamandridae > Triturus > Triturus cristatus. The sequence continues at coordinate 450,210,208 of NC_140593.1, read as the reverse complement.
CTAGGTACCTCCAGTAAGCGCCACAGAGCTGCGTTGCATAGAGGTGTCACAGCGTGCTCCTGGCTGAGCCCAATGCTGTGTTACACCCACCAGTGCCCGCCGAGTGCCACACACCTCTGTGTTGTATTCCACCAGCTAGTGCGTATGCTATGACACTCTCCAGCCCATGTGCACTGTAACACCACCCCGTGAATGTCATGCCACACTTGCCTTCGCACGGGTTATATTGCCCCATCTAACGTGCCTTCCTCGATGCCTAGGTTATAACGCACAGCGCTATGCCATACATATTACAATCTGGGATCCATATCTTTGTCACAGTGCATATGCAACGTTGCACTCCCCAGCACATATTTTATATTACAACTTTAGAGACTAGTTAGGTTACACAACATTGCCCTTTGCACATTACACTCATAGCACGCGCTAGTGCCTGTGCTATCTCGCGCTCTCCAATGAATCTGTCATTGCGCACAATGTATTGCATATTATATTTCACGCTCTGGTTCATCTTGTATCACTCTTTTTGGTGCATAGTTTATACCATATACTATATCTAGTTTTCATTTTCAATCGTGCTCTCAGGACTATGTTCTATATAACACTGCGTCCACCTACCCTTTTCACGGGCATTACATTTTGCAATGGTGGGTAGAGGGTCAGGGGTGTTTCTGCCAAGTGAGCCCGGAGTCAGTCACACACATCCTCTTCTTCCTGAATAAAAGTGAGATTATGCTGCATACTTGTTCATATTTTAAGTAGTTCGCACAGACACACATTTTAAAAACAATAAAGTTCCTAATACTCACCTCCCTATCCTCTGTGCATGGTCTGTTGTGCTGCCACTGCCCTCCATTTAGCATGATGTACCAGTCCACTCCTCCTGCCCTCCATTGCCCAATTCTATGACCCATCATTGACCTCCTGCTTAGCCTCTGTGCTTAGCTTGCTGCCCCTTTTCTCCTCCCCCCTGCCCTCCGATGTCTTTGTGCATGCCCCTGCTCCATCCTCTTTGCCCACCATGTTCCATGGACCTGCCACTCCTATCTACTCTGATTGTTCTGTTGAGCTGCCACTCCCCTCCCACCTGCCTAGCATTGTCAGATGACTGTAACCTGTCCCTGCCACCTCCACCCTGCCTGTCCACATGCCATGCCCCTATCCCCTTCCTCCTGTCCTCCATGGTCCATTTTACTGCCACACCCTTCTGCCCTCCCTGGTCTGTTGTGCTGCAACTGCTCCTCCTGCCTGCCCCGTGCTGTCTGTTGTGAGGCCCCTTCCCCTGAACTTTCTTGTCTGTGCCCAGGTCCTGACCCTCCCTTCTATCCTCCATGGTCCTTTGTGCATGCCTCTGCACCCTCCTTCTTGCCCAGCATAACCATTGTGCTGCCACTAACCCTCCCGCTTGCCATGCATGGTCTTCTGTGCTGCCATGGCCCCTCCCACCTTCCCTGTGTGGTCAGCTAGCTGCCCCATACCCCCTCCCACCTTCCCTCCATGGTCTGTGTGTATGCCATCATAGTCTCATTGTTGCTCTCCATGGTGTGTCTTGTTTCTAGTGCCCATCCTGCCTGACCTCCAAGGTCATCTTGCTGCTCCTGTCCTGCCCCCTTGCCCCCAGCCCTCTGTTTCCATGTGCAGACCCCTATTCCCTCCTTCCTGGCTTGTCTGTTCCATAGTAATGCCCCTGATCCGTCCCTCCTGCCCTTTATGGTCTGTTATGCTGCAGCTTTCTCTCCTGTCTGTCCATTATGGTCAGCTAGCTACCATTGCCTCTTTCCCCTCTGTTTTCTGTTGTCCATGTGCATGGTCCTGTCCCCTCCCTCTTGCTTTCTATGGATTGTTGTGCTGCACTCCTGTCCCGCATGCCCTGTGTGGTGTATTGTGCTGCTGCAAACCCTGACGCCTGCCCTGTAGGGTCAGTTTGGTGCACCTCTCCATGTCCCTCCTGTCCTCTGTTATCCGAGTCCATGTCCCTTCCCCAATTTCGCCTGCCTACCATGATCCAATGTACCATACTTGCGAACATTTTGAACTTGGTAAGAGGGAGATTTTGGAAAAAAAACTGGTATTGATTTTCCCCTTTGAGTTGCATTGAAAAAGAGGAGATTGTAGACAGGAGACAGATCAAATAAAGCCCATTTGAGCTTAAAAACATTGGACGTTTCCTGGCTGAAACGGGTCTGTTGGCATGTATGGCTGTACTACCACTGCCTCTTCCTTCTGCCCTCAATGGTCTATTATATTGCCACAGCCTCTCTTGCCAGTCCTGTATTGTTGGTTTGTTGCCCCTGCCCCCCTTTCCACTGCCCTCCATAGTCTGTTGTGCTGCCACTGCCCTTCCTGCCTGCCCAGTGTGGTCAAATTGTTGCCTCTGCACTCTCCTACCTGCCTTCAATTTTCGGAGTCCGTGCCCCTGGCCTCTGCCTCTCAACAGTATCCCAATGAACAACTAGATTGCTAACATTCTATATTTATTACAAAAGTGTGGAACGCCTGACGTCCTCTTGATACCTAGAGCATTTCCTTTAGAACTTACATATATGAGAGTCTTATTTGCATCAAAAATATGGTTAGTGCTCTAAAAAGCGAAAATGAGGACATATTTTCTGAGTTTTCAAATAGCGACAAAAAACTTTTAAATTATTTTTGTTTTTTTATCCAGTTGACCACTTGATTAAATGTTGCACCTAGGGGAGAGGATGTGGTGTTACTTCCAGAGCTGCAGACTTTGCAACTGGGGAACCAGGTTGGCGTTTCTGCTTCAGCTCAACATTCTGTGATTCTGGTCAAATCACTTAATCTCCCCATGTCTACAACCAAAATGAATTTGATCTTGTGTGATGTAACCAATGCTCATGTAAAGCACTCCAATACCTGACAAGTCTGCACTATATAATACTGCAAATACACAATAAATAAGTGTTTTGCACACTTCTGTCATTGAGCTATACTTGGGCTACATCTGGGTGATATTTGGGCTACATTGGGGCTCTTTTGTCCCTGGTGGCCATCTTGGGAGATTTATTTGTTATGAAGTTTCCTAATTTCCTCATTTACTGCAGTCTCCTCAGTAGGAAATACTTTCAGTTTTTTACTTTGGTTCCAACAAGAAGGCATTCAGATGTGTCACACATTTGCCATAAATTCAGAATGTTAGCAGTGTGCTGCTGCTATTCAAAGTGCATGTTTCAGTCTGCATGTCAGAATTTTTTCATGAAATAGAAGAGGATTTGAGAAGTCACTCAAAGTGCCCTAATTTTTCTTTCTGCAGCACTAATCATACTTTCTATGGCAAAATGAACCCCCTCATTTTGTTCCTTTTTAAATTGAATGTTTTAAGAGTTACCACTTTATTCCAATCAAGATTGCTTCAGGTGTGCAATACTTTTGTCATAAGTAGGACTGTTAGCGCTCTAGTAGTTCTGTAGAACACTCTGGGAAGCTGCAGTAGAACACAAAGGAATCAACTGACAGTCTCTGCCCTTGTTGGATGTACATGTTTTACTGAGAATGTCAGACTTCATTCTCACATGACTGAGAAAGATAATGTGAATTTACAGAAAATATGCTCTCAGTTTAGCTTATAGATCACCTTCCAAACCTCTGTGGGAAAAGCATGAGAAAATAGTTTTCTCTGAAACATGATTAATGATATCACAGCAGAAGGCTTTTTCACATGGTATAATCACCTTAGAACACACCACAATTCCTAAAATGAGTATGGTACCATCAACAAATGATTTATAATGTAACTAAAGTCTTAAAACCTTCTATTAACTGCAATGCTTTTTAATGAGGTACTATCATGTATATTGGTCCCAAGATGGCTGCCAACACTTCTTGGATGAAGTACTGACAGCCAATCAGATGTCACGATGAAATGTGTGGTTAGGCTCCGCCCAGATATATCTATCTTTTTAACTCAAATCTTCTCAGGAACTACTGAACGGATTTACACCATTTAAGCAAAAGGCACGAGTCTGAACTGAAGACTACCTCTTTGCCAAATTTGGTGTAATTCCGTTCAGCAGTTCGGGCTGTAGCTGCGTCTAGAGGTCCTATGGGAAAATGCATGGGGAAAACGTGTTTTGGGACCCCCGCTTGACGAATCACCATGAAATTTTCAGGATAGGAGCGGACCGGAGCTGGCCAAAAGTTTGGAAAATTTCGTGAAGATTCGTCAATCCGCGCCAATGTTATTCCAAATAGAATGTTGCGGATTCCCTATGGAAAATAGGTCCCAACTATAACTACCTACTGGCGACTGCCAGTAGGTTATATATATATATATATATATATATATATATATCACCTACTGGCGGTCGCCAGTAGGTAGTTATAGTTAGGACCACGTTTCCATAGGAAATCCGCAACATTCTATTTTGAATAACTTTGGCGCCGGTCGACGAATCCTCGCGAATTTTTCAAAATAGGTGGGGCGCTAAGCTTCGCTCCTACCCTGAAAGTCTCGGGGGGATTCGTCAAGCGGGGGCTGAGATAAAAGGGGGGTCCCAAAACGCGTTTTTCCCATGCATTTTTCCATAGGACCTTTAGACAGGGCTACAGCCCGAACGGCTGAACAGAATTACTAGAAATTTGGCAGAGAGGTAGTCCTCAGGTCAAGGAAGTGCCTTTTGTAGGTTTGGTGTAAATCTGTTCAGTAGATTCTGAGAAAATAGCCTTTAAATCAATATATATATCTGAGCCAGCTTACGGTGCGCTTACGGTACGCTTACCGTACGCGTACGGTGGCGTGCGCGAGCGCGATTCTGATTGGCTCTTAGATCTTAGTAAACATTCGAATCGGCCGAAACCAGGAAGCGGCGGCCGCCATTTTCTCTCTCTCACTGAGAGTGATTTCTAAAATATAAAGCCCAAAAACATGTAAAGGGGCTGTTTAGACAGCTCCCACACACATAGCCATGTTGAGGGAGTCCCCAAAGATCCCCCAAGGCCAAAAACTGAATTTTAATTTTTTCGGTAATTTCGCCGATTACGCTTACCGTACGCGTACGGTAAAAAATTTTAAAAAAATTATCCACACTCTCTCCACCCCGTGTGCAATTGGTGCCAGCAGGGCACCAATTGTGCATGGCTTATTCGAGATGAGAAACTAAAATATTTAAAAAAAAAATAATAAAAAAAAAAATTATCCACACTCTCTCCACCCCGTGTGCAAATGGTGCCCGAAGGGCACCATTTGTGCATGGCTTATGAAATATACGAAAAATTAAAATATTACCTTTCAAAACGAAGTGCATCATATGTCCTCCATGTGCGCACGGTGCGCGAAGCGCATCGTGCGTACATGGCCCATCTAGCGTAACGTGGGCATGCGGTGTGCGTAGTGCACCTCGTGCCCACCGTGCGTGCACGGCACTAACTGCATAAAGTGGGCGCGCGTTGCGCGAAGCGCACCGCGTGCTCACTGTGCGCGAAGCACACCGTGCGTGCACGGAACGAACTGCGTTAAGTGGGCGCGCACGCCACGAATGGCGTAAAGAAACTAAGCATTTAAAAAAACGTACAAATTCACTGAAAAAACCATAGGTTTCACACATGTTATAGTTAGCGGATATTTTACTGATAAAAAACCAATGAAATTCCCCCGTTATAGTTAGTGCAGGCAACTATAACTCACGCGACCGCAATCTTCTGCTGATGACATATGTGTCTTTATGAAAAAAAAATATTTGTAATATATGTATAGCTAAAAATGTATGGAAGAAGACATGGGCAAATAAGTGTCTAAATACAGTATTAGCATCAGCAGAGGATTGCAGTCGTGGAGTTATAGTTGCCTGCACTAACTATAACGGGGGAATTTCATTGGTTTTTTTATCAGTAAAATATCCGCTAACTATAACATGTGTGAAACCTATGGTTTTTTCAGTGAATATATATATATATATATATATCAGCTCGTGACTTCACGTGAGGATCACTGTATTCGTGTTGTATGGTCCGGTTTCGACCTGGTGTATGAGGCAGAACGTTTGGGGACCTAAGGAAGACTTGGATCGACATATTTGGGATTCACCAAGGACAACAAGCCCCCCCTTTGCTAGGTATTACAGCGCTCACTCGAGCATGGACTCCGCAATGGGTACTTACCATTACATTGCATGATGGGTGCTGTAGTCTTCATCCACTCGACTACAGCTGCAAACAATCTGGAGGAGCCAGCTGACTTCCCGCCCCGGGGGAGGACCTTCGCAGTACAAAGGGGAAGGGGTTGGTGTAATCCTGGTCTTGCGAAGGGCGTCTGATGAAGGCATACATACGCCGAAATGCATTATGCCCTGCATCCTTTAATAAAGAATCTTCCGGAAAAGCCCCGCTGTGTCCTCTGATCTCTTTCTATCGGAGTGGTCGTTGGTTGATAGATATATATATATATATATATATATATATATATATATATATATATATATATATATATATATATATATATTCTACTGGCGGTCGCCAGTTTATAGTTAGGACCGTGTTTCCATAGGAAATCTCAAAATTCTATTTTGAATAACTTTCGCGCCGGTTGACGAATCCTCGCGAAATTTTCAAAACGAATGGGGCGCTCCGCTCAGCTCCTACCCTGAAAGTCTCGGGGGGGATTCGTCAAGCGGGGGCCGAGAAAAAAGGGGGGTCCCAAAACGCGTTTCCCCATGCATTTTCCCATAGGACCTTTAGTCGAAGGTACAGCCCGAACGGCTGAACAGAATTACTTGAAATTTGGCAGAGAGGTAGTCCACAGGTCAGGCATGTGCCTTTTGCATATATGGTGTCAATCTGTTCAGTAGTTCCTGAGAAAATTGCAGTTAAAAGCACATACATATCTATATGCGCGCACGGTACGTGCACGGTGCGCGCACCCTAACGTGCGCGAGCGTAATTCTGATTGGTGGAATTATGTCAGTCAACATTCGAATCGGTCGAAATCAGGAAGTGTCGGCCGCCATTTTGTTTGTTTTCAGTGCGAGAGTGGAAAAGGAAGGTGGCGAACGTGATAAGGGGGCAGGGTAGAGAGTTCCTGACCCCCTAGCCTTTGTCAGGGGGTCCCTGAAGGACCCCGAAGGCAGAAAAAAACTAACTTTTTTTTTTTTTTTTTTAAATCGCGGGGGTGCGCGCACCGTGCACGCACGGTGAAAAACCATTAAAAAAAAAAGAAATATATAAAAAAAAAAAATACATACATAACTTAGCATTTAAAAAACGTACAAATTCAGTGAAAAAACCATAGGTTTCACACACGTTATAGTTAGGTGGATATTTCACTCGTAAAAAACCAATGAAATTCCACCGTTGTAGTTAGTTCAGATAACTATAACTCGCGCGACCGCCACTCTATCACAAGGATGATGTCATCAGTGATGTCAAGAGTGATGCCACTGACCATGTCCTGAGTGATGTAATATGTGACGTCATGAGCAGAGGATTGCGGGCGCGCGAGTTATAGTTATCTGAACTAACTAAAACGGTGGAATTTCATTGGTTGTTTACGAGTGAAATATCCACCTAACTATAACATGTGTGAAACCTATGGTTTTTTAAGTGAATATAGATATAGATATATATATTATCTACTGGCGGTCGCCAGTAGATAGTTATAGTTTGGACCGTGTTTCCATAGGAAATCTGAAAATTCTATTTTGAATAACTTTGGCGCCGGTTGACGAAACCTCGCGAATTTTTCAAAATAGGTGTGGCGCTCCGCTCCTACCCTGAAAGTCTCGGGGTGATTAGTCAAGCGGGGGCCGAGAAAAAAGGGGGGTCCCTAAACGCGTTTTCCCGATGCATTTTTCCATAGGACCTTCAGTCGAAGGTACAGCCCGAACGGCTGAACAGAATTACGTGAAATTTGGCAGAGAGGTAGCCGTAAGGTCAAGGAAGTGCCTTTTGAAGGTCTCGTGTAAATCTGTTCAGTATTTCCTGAGAAAATAGCATTTAAAACCATATCAATATCTATACGTGCGCACTGTGCGCGTACCCTGCCGTGCGCGAGCGCAATTCTGATTCGTTGTTAGATGTCAGTAAACATTCGAATCGGTCGAAATCAGGAAGTGGCGGCCACCATTTTGTCTCTCGCAGTCTGAAGCAGTGAAAAACAAAAGGTGGAGAACGTGAAAAGGGGGCAGGGTGGACAGTTCCTGACCCCCTAGCCTTTGTCAGGTGGTCACTGAAGGACCCCCAAGGGTGAAAAACATTTATTTTTTTTGTCAAGTGCGCGCACGGCACGCGCACCGCTTCTTGGGTCACCGAGTGCCCACAGTGCGCGCATGGTGCGCGCACGGTGAAAACCCTGAAAAAAAAATTATTAATAAATACATAACTTAGCATTTAAAAAACCCTACAAATTCACTTAAAAAACCATAGGTTTCACACACGTTATAGTTAGGAATTAGCATTTAAAAAACCTTGCAAATTCACTTAAAAAAACCATAGGTTTCACACGTTATAGTTAGCTGGACATTTCCCTCGTAAAAAACCAATGAAATTCCCCCGTTATAGTTAGTGCAGGCAACTATAACTCACGCGACCGCAATCCTCTGCTGATTACGTCAGATATTACATCACTGATTACATATGTGTCTTTCTGAAAAATAAATATTTGTAATATATGTATAGCTAAAGATTAATGGAAGAAGACATGGGTAAATAGGTGTCTAAATACAGTGATGTAATATCGGACGTCATCAGCAGAGGTTTGCGGTCGCGTGAGTTATAGTTGCCTGCACTAACTATAACGGGGGAATTTCATTGTTTTTTTACGAGGGAAATGTCCAGCTAACTATAACATGTGTGAAACCTATGGTTTTTTAAGTGAATTTGCAAGGTTTTTTTAAATGCTAATTCCTAACTATAACGTGTGTGAAACCTATGGTTTTTTAAGTGAATATATATATATATATATCACCACCGCGTCGAGACCGCAGGAGTCCTCCTGGCTGACACGGACCTTGGGTATGTGCAAACTTAGTTTATTCCAAGTATGCTGCCATAACGTTTCGGCTCTGCCGAGCCATATATTATATATTTATCTCCGACCTTCCCAGTCACCTGATCCAGAGCAATGGCATCGCTCTGATAATTGGCAGAAAATCAATATTTAGCCTATTGTATGCAAATGACAAAATAATTCTGGATCTCACCTCGAAAAGGTTAAACAGTTTTCTGCAGGCATTGCAGCAGTTTGCAGATGCCCACTACTTAAAGATTAACATTTCTAAAAGCAAAATCATGTGTTTTCATGGGAGAAAGTAACCCAAATACAGAAATTGTACATAGCTCCTGGGTGCACAAAAGCTAGACATTGTGAAATCGTACACCTTTTGGGGCAAGAAAATGTGTGGGAACCTTCGTGAAAAGGCCCATATTCAAAATAACACGAGTAAAGCCCAGCTTCAAGCTAAAGGCTTGGGTGCTCTTCAAAGGGCAACCAGGAGAAGACACTTCTCACATATTTTAGAGGTCTATTGAGCAAAAATCCCTGCCTCTCTGCTCTATGGACTGAAGCAGATTGGAGTACCTAAATGATGCTTTCTATATAATATGGAAGGATGAGTCCCCAGAAATTAACCTTCTGTCAAGTCTGCGACCCCAGTGCCAGTCTTAAGATTGGAAATGGGTTTGAGAAGTTCTTTTGTTCCGGGACTGGCGTTGGTGGTATGCTGGGGGTTGCCTGTCTAGAGAGGAGCAATAATGATAAATTAAGGTCCTGTATAAAGAAAGAAATTTTGGTTGACATCCTGGATAAATCAATAATTTATAGAAACTTTGCTTGTACTGTTGATATGCTTCAATTAGATCCCAACTTTGTTTTCGCCCTCACAATGCAGCAATTAAAAGCTAGATTAAAACAAGCCACATGGACCATAAGCTTTCGTTCAGACGTCGAGACGTGCTTAAAAAAAAGGGCTCTTAGAATATAATGAACTCCTTTTTAGTAAACCAAGCGCAACCTTATACTACTAAAAATTTGCCGCATGAAACGTGCCACATGGGTTGAGACAGTTCTGGATTCCTTTGAGGCAAGGTATGCTCCCGCTTAATCGCTTAATCTCAGCTGAATGCAATCTACGTCGAAATGCTTGCCAAGATCTGAACCATGTTCTTTGTTTGCGCAGCACTGTTATTATACCATTGAAAATGGCTGAGGCCTATATGTTTACAGATATCTGTACTGTCTGCTTCAGATGCACTACATTCACTGTATGTACTGCCTAATGAAATGCTTTGTTGCTGATTTTTGTTATTGTTAGTGTTTTATAAACTTGTATTACTTCTATTGTACACATAGTTTTGGGGTTTTATGTCTTGGTTTTCAATGTTCTTCAAGGAACCTATTGAATGTTTTTTTTAAAAATGACTTTTGAGCATATGTATTCCAGCTAATTTTTTATGTGGAAGGAACTCTTTGGAGTTCCGTAACGTAAATAAACTTGAACTTGTATGAACAATCTTGAACCTGTTGCATGCTTTGGCTCAGGAATGCTGGAAGTGTGTTTCTCAAAATTGCATCTTCGGAAGTGGTCATACCAACTTGGGCTCACCTTAAACCATGCAAGGTGTGTGGTGATCATACTGCAGATTAGGAAATGACACTATTGGCTAAGGCAGATTTAATCTAGCAAGGTAACTCCTTTCTGTCATATACTAAAGTGCCTTGATCCTAACAGTATTTTGTTGATGAATTATTAGTACTTTCTTGGTCCAGTTGACTAGTGCTATTGAGTCCTGGTAAGAAGCATTTGAATTTCCAGCATTTAGTATGGCATGGGAGATAAATACATTGCAACCGTTTAAGTTCACATGACGAGATAAAAATATGGACCAACTAGGTTTCTAGTCCCTAGCTCAATCCATAAACATTGGAGGACTCTAAGAATATCTTTTCACTACAGAAGCTGGTAGTTTTTAATTGTAATTCCCCGTTCACTTGAAACATCTAAGAATCTACTTGGACATCACTGGGGCATAGCTGCTCATGCAGATATGTCCACACATGTAGCATAGTGCACCCTGCCTTAGCGCTGTAAGGCCTGCTGTGGGGGTGACTTATGTATACTGCATGCCTTGTCTGCAGGCATGGCATACAGGAGGTGTGCCATGCTATGTCTTCACTTTTCTCTGCACCATGGCACACAGCCTGCAATGGCATTGTGCATGTTGATGCTGAGGGGTTCCCTTGGGGTGGCATAATGCATGCTGCAGCTCTTAAGGACCCTCTTTAGTCTCCTTGCCCTAGATACCAGGGGTACCACTTACTAGGGACTTACAAAGGAGTGCTAAAGGTATTGCCAATTGGGGGAACAATTGTACAGTTTTAGGGGAAGAGATCTGGAGCTGGGGACCTAGATAGCAGGAACTCAGAGTACTTGTATCAAAATTGCATCAGATACCAGGCAAAACATGGGGGTGACCATGTCAAAAGGGGCACTTTCCTACATTTTACACCACCTGAACTTAAGGAGTGATGAAGTCTACAGATGCAGCAAGATGGATATGAAGAAATGTCCTTGCATTTTTGTCCTGTAGATCATAGAGCAATCCTGCCCAAAGACAGTGGGATGAGAGTCTTACAAAGAAATCTGTCAAGATCTGTCTGGACAGGATGGATGATAGTTGAGGGCGTTTCTCAAGCTTGAGACAGTTCAGGGTTCATAAATGTAGTAAAAAGGTTAATCTACCTAGTCTGATTCTACCTGGTATGTGTCCGTGCAGAGGATATAGTCCAATAATGGCCTGTAAGCTCATCTTTAGAATGTTTAAATTATGGAGTATGCCTGCTTGTTTGGTTTTTAGAAATTTAAAGATATTTCTGTTTTACCTTGGATTGCACCCGATTCACTAACAGAAAGTTTGATTGAGTGAAGTGGAGTGTTAGTTTCTATGATAGTCATTTAGTTATTGATGACTCTAAAAGCATGCTACATTCACTTTGTTCATCCTCATCAAACTGTATTCCTTTTTGTTGAGGAAAGGATCTTATTCCAGTTTGTGGTGCTGTGACAAATCTGCACTGTACATGTTCATGAAAGGTTCGCATTGTCTGTCCAGTGTATGTCAGGTTGTCAAACTGATGTGCTTGGATTTAGACGCACAGTTTGAGAACTTTGTCACCAAATGCATATCAGGCTCTTCATCTCGTCTTTAACAAACTGCATGGGTTGATAAATGAACTGATTTCCTGAACCTTTGCGTCTGCAGTATCCTTAAGCCTAGCCTTTCAGGAGAAATTGACTATTCGAATTAAACAATTGTCACATAAAACATAAGAACAGGGAGGAAACTATTTCTCTTCTCATATCCGTGGAGTCTGACTGGAGTTGCACATAATGTCAGCATTATTGCTCTATACTTGTTACCTTTCGAGGCTATTCTCAGGGACATTAAATCAACACTTGCACCTCCTAAAGAAGGAGTTGTATTCTGGTATTCCAAGCTGGTTCTTTCCAATAATAACCCATTCATAGGCTTCTTTGCCTAAAATTTAAATGCAAAGTGTAGTTTCCTGTTAAAGGCCCTTTAAATTCACTTTGATAATTTGAATGAACAGCTGTATGGCCTTGTTATTAGTTATTTAAAATATGCAGAAGTTGTCTTCTATCTGGTATGATGTCTAAATTCATGTGCATATCTGATGGGTTTCCGGCTCAATCCATGTGTCCATGCTATGGTTTGAGAAAGATCCATACAGACTGTACATTGACTGAAGTATAGATTGAAATGATTGCGTAATGCAAACTGCTTTCCCTGCGTAGGCATTAGATTTGGTGTTCTACATCGTGGCCTCTCCCAACTCTTATGGACCACCATGAAAGAAATCAATCTGCACCCAGTCTGTGGGTAACTGGGTGAAGTTATCACAGCAGGTTAAAGTCTGGCCCATCTTGTAAGTTAACAGATTCTTGATGTTTAATGTGCGTAACGTAAAGGGGCCTGAAAATGGCTTGTCAAATAACAGCTGCACTTTGGATTTGTCCTTAAAATATTGAAGTATGCTCCCCATTGAACATTAGAGTGAAAAAGATAGCTAAAATCTCTTTAGTAATGCAATGAATTCTGTTCTCAGCAGGATTCAGTATTGCACTTAAACACAGTAGATTGCATACAAAATCGGTTCTAGTTAATTAGATCATACAGAGCCAACTTAGTAAGTCGCCATTCTATTGTTATGGCACTTAATGTATTGTGTAATGTATGATGTACTGTACAAAATAAAATATTGTTGTGAATTTGTCCACATAATGAGTTTGAAGTTGTGTGATTTGTTTTATAATGGATAATATTTTGTTTGCAGTAAAGTGAATTTACTTGTTTTGAGTTTTTCTTTTTTGGTGTTAAACTTGTTGTTTATTTGATATTTGTTAATTCCACAAAACTCAAATATTTAACTATTTTTTTTCATAGGAACAAATTGGTTGGAGAAATGTTACTCGTTTGTTGGTATTTTCCACTGATGCTGGTTTTCATTTTGCTGGCGATGGTAAACTTGGTGGAATCGTTTTACCAAATGATGGCAGATGTCACCTGGAAAACAATATGTACACTATGAGCCATTATTACGTGAGTGATGCCCTAAATTTTATGTTTTATGTTCTGACCTGAATAACTGAGATAAGAGCAGAGGCATTTTGTAAAATGCATGCGTTGGCTAATTTATTTAATGCTGAGGTATAACTTCAACTGTGGTGTTAAATAGTTATTGAGCTATCCAGTACATTAAAAGCATGAGGGAGCTCCGTTTTAAGTCTACTGTAAGACCTCTAAATTACCTACAAATCTCAAATGGGCTGCTTACCGTAGGAGTTTTAGTTCGGCTGATAGGTTCCATGCCCCCTATTGTTTCTTAATCGTTGCTTGCAAAATCGTAGGTCTTCCAGTACATGTTTTTGTTTCCATTTTTAATTAGAATTTACCTTACAAATGACTCATCCCTTGAAGGTGCTCATTGCGAACATTTATGGTGCAGTAGAGGGGATGCATTCTGCCTTGTAATGTGCGCTGAGGGGTGCCCTATTTTGATACTTCCTGGTCAATCCTCTCACATAAGTTTGAGGTTTAGAGACCGAGTGGATTTGAAGTGATTTCTGGTTGGAGGCCCTGTGGTTGTGATACTGTTGTGGGTTTCTTCAAATGAGCACATGAGCAAGTGTGATTACGATGGTCCAATAGATTACAACCTTTTATGTGCAAACCTTGGATTGTCACCCATCACATAACTTGGTTTTGCAGCGTGAATCTTTCTGGATTCCCTATGCTGTGCATTATTCCGCGATCTTGTGGTTGGGTCCGGATTCGTAGTCTTTTTTTTTTTTTTTTTTTTGGTTTTCTGATAGCACGTGACACTTCTATGTATAATCAAAAGGAACTAGCCAATGCAGAGTAGGCACCAAAAGGTGTGTTTTGCAAAGGAAAGAAATACTACTACTTATGAAAGCCCTCACCCACCAACCTAGTTGGTGGTATGCTTCATCATGGGGCCCCACCCGGTGGTACCGAGCGTGCCCTGGGTGTGCTAAGACGCCTGTTTCCAGCGGAGCGGGTGTTTTGGTGATTGAGTGTGTAGTGATGGTGTGTGAGAGTAAGTTAAAAACTGTCCTGGGTTCCCACTACCCACAAGGGTTGTTTTATTGGTGGGCCTTTGGCAGCATTAAAAGCAATGCAGCGGATGTGTGCGGAGTTAACTATGGTCTCCCACATCCATTGTGGTCAACATGTTTCAGCCAGGCCTTGGGTATGATCTGGCTTTCTTCAGGACCTTTATGTGTTAAAAGTGATTAAAGTGAGGTCAACTAAAAGTGTAAGTGACCCAATATGTGCTGCACTCACTAAGGTGCAATATGGGTAAGAGGAGGGTTCCCTCTAAGGTTTTATATCTGTGGTGAGATAAAAAACAAAGACAAAACGAACAAACACAATTATCAAGATTAGCTTCAATAAATGCACATATGACTTATGTGCTTCTATGCCGTCGTGTCCGTGCTATACCTGGAAAGTAATGTGCTGGTGAAGTATGGATTGTGACGGGACAGTTGTTTGCCATTGTCAGCAATATGCGCAAAAGTTCAATAGCGGAATCGTAACGTGCTTCAGTTGACAATTGTGCACAGAAAACCTAAAACTCTTACTCTTGTAATTATCAGAGAAAAACCTCATGAGTATCCGGCAAAGGGGTGTGGCTTATATTCACACTCTGTAATGCAAAAAAGAGACACACAAAGTATGGTAGTATCACCTTTAAGTCTATGAGAGGTTCCCCCGTGGTCTTGAGGTTTCTGATCCCCACAGTCCCCACTTACTTCGTCAAAGCTCAGGACCCGCGTCAAGACCTACTTGGTTGCATCTGATCTCCGTCGTTATGAGCCCTCGATCGGCTCGAACCTTAAATACCATCCGCGTCTGCTCAGGTGGATGCGATTCTTGGCTAACGCGAGTAGCGTCTCTGGGAAGAGGTTGACGTAGAAGACAGGAAAACCCTCGGTATGTGTATATGCTGGGCTGGTTGTGCCCGTAAGAAGGGGGTGTGTCCCCCTTGCGAAAGGAAAGACGTGGCCATCTGTTAAATTGGCCGTGTGGAAATTATTATGTATAAATAGTCCCGGATATTACGTTTTACCCTGTTGAGTGTTTGCAAATATTCAATAAAAAGGGTAGACAGACTACGAGTTTGTAATTTCATAAAAACGGTTGTACAACCTACGTGGTGTAGTTTGTAATATTTACAGACTGAGAGAACAGAGACAAAGGCGCTCGGTGTGTAATTAGAGCCTGTAATTGTAGCAACCACCATCTATCATTAGGTGTTGTATTAACTGGCAGTGTTGCTTGGCACGCATTTAATGAAGCTAATCTTGATAATTGTGTTTGTTCGTTTTGTCTGTTTTTTATCTCACCGCAGGTATAAAACTTTAGAGGGAACCCCCTCCTACCCATAATGCTCCTTAGCGAGTGCAGCACATATTGGGTCACTTACACTTTTAGTTGACCTCACTTTTTACACATAAAGGTCTTGAAGAAAGCCAGATCATACCCAAGGCCTGGCTGAAACATGTTGACCACAATGGATGTGGGAGACCATAGTCAACTCGGCACACATCCGCCGCCTTCCTTTTAATACTGCCAAAGGCCCACCAATAAAACAACCCTTGTGGGTAGTGGGACCCCAGGACAGTTTTTAACTTACACTCACACACCATCGCTGCAAACTCAATCACCAAAATACCCGCTCCGCTGTAAACGGGCGTCGTAGCACACCCGGGGCTCGCTTGGTGCCACCGGGTGGGGCCCAATGATGAAGCATGCCACCAACTAGGTTCGTGGGTGAGGGCTTTCATAAAAAATAGTATTTCTTTCCTTCGCAAAACGCACCTTTTGATGCTTCCTCTGCATTGGCTAGTACCTTTTGATTATACATACGTTCTCATGGGAAAAGAACTAGATTTTTGTTCCTCTCTCTTTCGCTCTCTCCTTGATACCTAAACTTATCACTTCTAGTCAGAAGAAAATAGGCTTCCAGATGTTGGAAAGTGAATTATTAGTAGTGGCAGATATGTATTTACCACTGGCAAGAATACCACTAACACACTATACGGCACAGAATAGGTCTTAGAAAATTAGTCCCATGCTTAACCCTTGGTAGCTTGGCTGCGAGCAGGCAAGCTTAACGTCAAAGACCGGTATGTAAAGCATTTACATACACCAATTCAGTAAATAATTAAGACGCAACACACAATAAAAATCCTACACCAATTTATAACAAGCATTGGCATAGCCAATAGGTCTCGCCTTTGGGACCTTTATAAGTGTTTAGCCATGCAACAGATGATGTTGTTGCACCAAGGATATTGTGCTGTATAACTAAACACTTATAGGGTCCCAACGGCGAGACCTATTGGTTGTGCTAGTGCATGTTTTTATTTATTAGCTCTGTGCAGTTTGCAGCATATACACCTTTATGAACACATTCACAGGGTTTCATTTATAAGCCTCTACAAATGTATCCATTCAGCAAGCCCCCCCCCCCCCCCCCCCCCCCTTTTATGCTTCAGATGTATTAAGATTCTTTGCTGTGAGGTCTGAAGCACGACACTTATTCTAATGTTAGTTCTCACATTCAGTTCATATGTCACAGTAGGTGATTAGTTTAGTGCACAGATCCTTTTGAGGTTATGGTCTCGACTACTTCCTTCCTGATGATGACGTGGCATACTTTACATTGGATTGAAACACAAATGCTCCTAAAATGACCAGGAAAGATTTCAAACGTTAGGCTTTAACCAGGCCCATTTCAATGGGGTTTTGTCCAGGCTTTTAATTCTCCTTAAATATTATGTATCTGAATTCTGTCTTCTGTGCAAACACCACCACAGAGCACTGTTGCGAAGTTCTCCTGATTTTTGTTGTTTTGGAAATAATTTATAGTGTTCAAGAATGTGAAATTTCATATGTACTGAGCTGGTTAATATTTTAACATTCTTTTGTAGCTGTATATACAATAAAAGCAAAATTGGTTACTGTTCAATACTTTTTTGTTTATTAAAACGCTCGCCAGTACCTTTCCTATTCTTCCATTCCTGTTAAGAGAAGAAACGTTTCCGCACTCTGCATGCGTCTTTTAGTAAAAGTTGTCTCTTATTCTGCATATTTAGTTTTGTGTTTACTCTGTGCCCACAATTAGGCCTTTTCGAATCATTTCTTTTCAGTGAGGAAGGGCCCCACACAACAATGTTGTATTTTACATGTGTACAATAAGTGTAATTGTCTTGCTAGGAGCAATCAAATAATCAAGACATCAGACTTTATAAAAACATGTTTAGAAGTTTCTTTACCTAGAATACTCTTTTGATGCACTTGCTGGCCTTGGAGGTGTGTCTCTGGTGTAACACAAATTAGCACAAATAATGAAACTAATATGTTCATGATAAAGTAGGATTCGCCTTCTCCATCCTGTTGAATTGCATTTAAATATGAAACTTTTGTTTCGTGATGCATATTAACCCCTTCGCCGCAGCACAAATTCGCCGCGGCGCTGGGGGGGTGCGGGGTGAGCGCGGCGCCGCCATGCTCGTGACGGAACCACGCCGTCATAAGTCACGGGCGAGCTGTGTTCATGACGGCGTGGTTCCGTCACGACTCCGCCCACTCTTTATTTCGCCCGCACAGGCGGGGAATCAGCGACGCGTGGGCGGAGCGGCCACAGCATGACGAAACCACACCGTCATGAGCACACGCCGCCCGTGGCTCATGACGGCGTGGTTCCGTCATGCGCAGGAAAGGGTTGAATCCAATCCCTTGTCATTGACCCAGTGGCATTAATACTGTCTGGACAGCAATGTAAAAGTTTTTAGTAGCAAACAGTTTAAAATCTGAATATAGCATTCAGCAACTGAAAGGCGAGTAGTTAACTCTTATAAACTGGCGGCCATGCTTCGTTTAGCGACGTTTGGAGAAGAAACCTTTTTTGTTGATATCTGTAGATTATGGAGCAGATAGCGGAATTTGTGGCAAGTGCAGTAAAATAATAATAGCTAACAAGATGCCGAGACATTATACTCCTATAATTCTGACATTCCAGATATAATTTAATGAGAAAAAATACATGCTTGTAAATGAAGCAACACTGCCCTCTACTGGCTAAACCTAAATCAACATTGGATTAAAACGATATGTTGTGATCTGATGTAAATTCTATTTGCTGATGTCATTATATGGTTCCCTAGCAGCTGCAGCCTGGATACAGGGGTTCTACTACGTGAAGCCAGCTTGTGGAGTCACGGAGACAGGGCAGCTGTGGATCAGGAGGCAGCTGTTGGGGTTTGCTGATATACAACTTAATTAAACCACTTTCCATCATCCTTTGGTCCCTTACTTCTTCAAAATTGGCGACGAGGATGGGATACCGGTATTGGTGAAAGGAAGAGGAACAAGGACTCGTGTTTCTTTTAAAAAAAAATAATAATAATAATGAGTTTTTTTTTTTTTTTTTTGGAAAAAGAATACACCATAGTGGTTTTGGAGGAAGTCATTGGCAAACCCAAGGCAAGAAAGCAGTCATTTGAGCAAGCGTCATCTGTTGCTTTTATGGAGGTCTGTTCGTGTATTTGAAGTGCCTTGTAACTGCCTCTGGACCGTCAAGGAATATTGGGAATATTGGCAGTTCAGTTAACCTTCACCGTACTTGCCAAGGAATCTATTAAGGAGCGGCGAGAAAGGAGGGAAGGACTTTGAGACTGAGCGATGTCTGCGCGAAGAGTGTAGCGCAATTGCATTGCAAATAACGTAACTGCCGACTGACGAGCAGTGCAACCCTGTTCTGTGGTGATCGTAACCAGGTGAAGGTTTTCGTGGCGTATAAGCAGAATTAAGCAACCTTTTTCAACTTTGACTCAACGAGGCTAATCTGAAAGATACAAGATTTTTGAAACTAAACATTGAGGCATTACCGTTGGATGCGTATCGGTTGCTGGACACGCGATCATCCCTGCTCGTCGTGCGACCATTCCTTTTCGTCACTGTACGTTCCGCATCGCGTAACGCGCATGCGTGGAGAGCGTGAACCTAATGCGACCTTCCGTAAGGTCACGTGATGCGGGCCGCCATGATGGAGGTTGCCTAGTTACCACACAGCATCGAGTCAGAATATCGGAAAACACGAAGAGAAACGCTACGCGCATGGCGCATTGCACATGAAGTTAGCGCTATAAAAGTGGACTTCTGAGTAAGCTTTGATTAATAAAAGTGAGCTTTTCTGTATTCCTCGTTTGCATTCACCTGTGGAAACGTCAACACAGGTTAATTTGCTTGCAGTTAAATAATTAAAGTTTCGTCAAGGGGTGTATCTCCAATATGTCCAACCAAACCATCACACCTCCCCTCCACCTTCCTGCAAGAGCCCGGTGCACCGTGTATGGTATGGGAGGATTGGAAAGAGTCCTTCATTACCTATTTGGAGGCCATAGGTGCTGAAATTTATGTAGCTAGTAGAAAATTAGCTATTTTAAAACATCACCTTGGGGTCGAAGGGAGAAATGTTCTCAAAACTCTTCCCAAACCTTTGTCAATTGTAAGAGGAAATGCAAACTCTGACGAGGAGGATGATGAAGAAGTTTATGAAGTGGCAATGACTATGTTGGAGGAAAATTTCGGAAAGAAATTGAGCATTGTAGTAGAAAGACACAAGTTCTTTTCGCGTAAACAGGCACAGGGAGAAAAAATTGAGCAATATGTAGCAGCTCTGAGGAAGTTAGCCATTTCTTGCAAATTTAAAGACTTAAGAGACGAGATCATAAGAGATCAACTAATCAATGCTACCTGCAACAAAAAGGTTCAAGAGAAACTTTTGGACTTGACGGATCCTACTTTGGACAAGGCGATCGAGATCGCTAAACGCATGGAAAACACATCAAGATATGTCAAAGAACTGACAAATCCCAATACCACACAATGCGAAAATAACGACGCAAAAGTTTGTGATGTAGTAGCAGAAAAGAAGTGTAACAAGAGTATAGACAACAAAAAGAAACAACCTTTCTACGCAAGCAAAGTATGTTATAGGTGCGGAAGCAATAGACATTCCGCTGATGCTGTACACTGTCCAGCTGCAAAGACTAGATGTTACAAATGTAGAAAAATAGGCCATTTTTCTAGAGTGTGCAAGGCACCTAATGTTGTTCAACCTACAAAAGTGAATGCAATTAGAGATATTTCAGTAGAAAGTTCTGAAGAGAGCGAAGTAGAAATATATGTCATAGATGATGTTAATGACGTTGGTGCGAATGGTAGTGACAGTTGCATTCCGCCAAAATGTAATCTCTTGGTAGATGATATGATTCCAATATGGGCGGATTCATGTTCCCCTTTTACTATAATTGACAAGCAAGTCTGGGAAAAATTAGGGTCTAAAACACTTACACCTACGGATGTGAATCCAGTTGGATATTGTGGTCAGAGATTACCGGTGTTGGGTTATTTTTCTGCAAAAATTAAATTTCAGGACAGAGAAACGGGTGCCAAGATATACGTGGTGGAGAAAGGTAAATCATTATTAGGATGGAGGGAACAAAAGAAGTTAGATATTATTTTGAATCCCAATCACCCAGCCCAAGTTTTATTAACTGAATCTGCTGATTCTGAAATGTGGAGATCCAAATTTCCAAATTTATTCAAAAAAGAATTAGGATGTTTGAAGCAATTCAAACATCGTATTATTTTGAAAGAGGGGACTGTACCCAGGGTACATAAAGTGAGAAATGTTCCTTTGGCCCTCAGGGGTCCTCTCAAAGAGGAATTGAACAGGTTATGCATAGAAGGGATCATTGAACCCATTGAGGCCTCGGATTGGTTAAGTCCCATAGTTATTGCACGCAAGCCCAATGGCAGTATCCGCATGTGTGTGGACTTGAGAGACCTAAATCAGTGCATATGGATCGATCGTCACCCTTTACCACACATAAATGAAATGCTATCAACAATAGAGGGGGGTCACATATTCTCTACACTAGATTTGTCGAGTGCCTACCACCAAATAATGCTTCATTCAGAATCAAAACATCTAACATCATTCATAACACCTGAAGGAGCTTTCCAATTTGTGCGCATGCCGTTTGGATTGGCTTCGGCATCGGCAGTGTTTCAGAGGGTTATGCAAAATATACTAGGTGATTATCCAAATGTTGTGGTGTTTCAAGATGACATTTTAGTTTGGGCTGCTAATAATCATGATCACGATAAGGTTCTAGAGACGGTGTTGAGCAAATTAGAACAAGCGGGACTAACTATAGGTTTACAAAAATGCAAATTCCGCAAAACTGAAGTAGAATACTTGGGACACACATTGTCACCAGAAGGAGTCAAACCAAAACTTAAGCTAGTGGAGGACCTAGAAAATGCACCTATTCCACAGAATAAAGATCAGTTACGATCATTTCTAGGCTTAGCAGAGTATTACTCGAGGTTTATTCATAATTTTTCAACATGTCTCTCCTTTGCAAGAACTTATGAAAAAAAGGATACATTTTGAGTGGTCTGAAAAGTGTCAGCAAGCATTTGGGAGTATAAAAAAAGCAGTCGCAAATGCCATTGCTTTAAAACCTTTTAATCCTGAGGACAAAAGTATAATAGTAACAGATGCTAGTGGTTATGGCATTGGAGCAGTTTTAATGCAGGTACATGATAGCAAGGAGCGGGTGATAGCCTTTGCATCACGCACATTGAAGGGGGCAGAGAGCACGTATTCAGCTATTGAAAAAGAGGCATTGGCATGCTGGTGGGGGTACAACACTTCCGGAACTTTGTGTGGTGAACGAGTTTCGAATTACATACAGACCACAAACCACTGATAGATCTGTTTTCCACTTCGGGAGCAGGTAAAGCTTCTCCTCGGATAGCTAAGTGGATTTAACGTTTGCAAGAATATGATTTTTGTGTGAAATATTTTCCCGGTGTGAGAAACATCAATGCAGACTGTTTATCGCGTCTTCCGGTGGACAAACCTGACAATGAGGAGTTGGATCTTGAGATGAATGATTGGCTTGTGGCTAAATTGTCTGATGTGTGTCAAGCTATTAGCGAAGAGGAATGGAAGGAAGCTATGCGTGTAGATAGCATCATGAAAGTGATATTAGAGTGTTTACCCAGTATTGATGGGTGGAAACTTCATGAGGATTTAGTACAGTACAAAGAAGTGTGGAGTGAATTAGCCGTAGTAGGAGGCATACTGAGGAGAAGTGACAAGTTGGTTGTGCCCAGTTCCCTCAGACCAAAACGAATTGATTTGTTGCATGAAGGACATGGGGGAATGGCTGCTATGAAGAGGAAGGCTAGGAATGACTTTTGGTGGCCAGGAATGGACAGACAAATTGAAAGATTTGTGAGGGATTGTGTTGCTTGTTCGCGAAGTGATAAAACTCATACGGTACAAGAAAGTCCCATCCATCACTCTAAGTGGCCAGAACGTGCATGGGCAAAGTTGGCTATGGATATTAGTGGTCCATTTGACATTTTGGGTTTGGGCAACAGATACGCTATTGTAATGATGGATTATTTTTCCAAGTGGCCGGAAGTAACATTTGTCAGGGAGGTCAAGACCACTAATATAATCGAGTTTTGTGAAGAAGTATTCCGTAGAGAGGGATGTCCTGCGGAAATTCTCACTGATAATGGTTCACAATTTACGTCTAGTGAATTCTCAGTTTCTCAAAAGGTGGGGTATAAGACATTCTAAAACTCCTGTCTATCACCCTAGGGGAAACGGATTAATTGAACGCTTCAATCGTGTAATTGGCGAGTGCATCCAGATGTCTCTCCAAAATAATGGTTGTTGGAAGGAGGATATAAAAAACATGTTATGGAATTACAGGATAACACCGCATTCTGTAACGGGTGAAACCCCTTTCTGTTTATTGAAGGGCAGGTCACCATGTTCCATCGCTGTTCCTGCGTGGATGGGTAGAGGTGGCAAAAAAGCTATAAATGAGCAAGATATAAGGACAAAAGTTGAGAAGTATCAAAAATCATATGTACAAAAGCATAATGAAGGTTTGCTCAAGAAACCTAGATCATTTAGAGTGGGAACTTTTGTTCGACTAAAATTGGATTCTTTTCCTGGAAAAGGGAATTCTAAATTATCTGAGCCAAAGAAGGTTTTGATGGGCAAGGGTGTTTTTTTGCAATTATCAGATGGCAAATGGTGGAATGTTAATAGAGTAACTAAGTGCAATGAGACTGAGGTTAGTGAATGGTTGAAAAGTAAGGCGGGGGAGGTTAGTGAAGGTTCTACAACTGATTGTGCAATAACATCTAATACTAGTGGTACAGTAGGGATTAAACATCCCAAGGTGAATGAGGAAGATGTTAAAAGTTCAAGGCTCAGTACAAGAAGGAGAATCTCTCCAGCGAAATTTCGTGATTAAGTTCGTTTTTGAATTTTAATCTAGTTATCACAAATGTGTTAAGGAAAGGGGATATGTTGTGATCTGATGTAAATTCTATTTGCTGATGTCATTATATGGTTCCCTAGCAGCTGCAGCCTGGATACAGGGGTTCTACTACGTGAAGCCAGCTTGTGGAGTCACGGCAGCTGTGGATCAGGAGGCAGCTGTTGGGGTTTGCTGATATACAACTTAATTAAACCACTTTCCATCATCCTTTGGTCCCTTACTTCTTCAAAACGATGTTCATCAGATTCCATGCTAAAACAGATAAACAAGCATTGGCTGCGTGGCAGTAAAAGTAACGCCGCGCGGCCGTGAAAGCGAAAGTGATCACGATGACGCGCTAAAGCACGAGTTTTCAAAGTGCTGCTGGCGCGTGAACGCAAGCGCTAGGCCAGCCAGCAGCACTTTGAAAACTCGCCTCTAAAATGTCTCTCTGAGCCAACGCATGCACTGGGCTCAGCGAGACCTAAAAATGGGTAGTCATTTTATCTTCAAAATGACACCAAAACGAAAAAAATACACTGTAGGGAACCAGTGATATGCATTTTTAAAGATTAGACTCTTTCTAGAGCTTAGAAACCAACAGTGCCACTTTTGGACATTTGGTTGCCTCTGACAAGGGCAAATTTACACTTAGCAACGTTTCTGGAGGATTTCTCAGACTCGTGCAGCCCCCTCCAGCAGGCTTAATTCCGTTTGGAACTGCTTCCTGAAGTTCCTCTTGAGGGTCCAAAGTGTCCAAAACACAATCCAAGGGTCTGGAATCTCCAAGAGGGTCCTTGAAAGTTTAGGACTTCATTTTCCACAATCCACTCAGACACAACCCTACAAATCCTCTGGTAGTACTCCAGGCTCCTCCTTTGTGGTGATGGTCCAGGTGACCACTGTTAACTTTTAGCTTGCAGCTTGTCCACTCTTTAGTCCTTTTGAAGCAGGTTTGATCCACAGGGTTGTAGTTTCAGATGTGCAATCTTCAGAGTGCAAGGCCTGGTTAATGCACATCAGACTCCTCAGCCTAGACCCTCCTTGTACTCTTAGGGTTCAAAAAGCTGGTCTGAGAGGCGCTGCCCCTCTCAGATTTATTCAGTGTTCTCTGGGGTCAAGCAGGAGGACACTCCTGTCCAATGAGGTGCAAGGCAACCGCCCAGAGCATGACCACTTCCTCCAAAGTATGGCAACATGATATCCCAGAAAGCCCTAGTTCTCCAAAATTCAATATGTCAGACTTTTCAGCAGAGGGAGCAGAACTAACAAAACCAGCTCACAGGATGGCTTCGTCTGCATAGGTCCACTCCCCTTACATCTGGGAATTTCTCATTAATACCCCCCCAACCCCCTATCTGGCTGCGGGGCAGTAGAGGGAGAGGTGTAAATGAAAACTGGTTTCTCTAGCTTGTCCCCTCCTTCCTTTGTAGAGCATTATTTACTACCCCTCCCCCTGGTTCTGGCATTCCTATGCCCTGCAACCTCTGCTCCCAGGAAGGCGTCCTAACCCCGGGGGTCATTTATCACCTCTTCAAAGCAGCCAGGCTAATCCACTTATCTCTGATTAATCAGGCAGAGCAATAGAGGGCTGAATTTTGGCTTACAGACAAAGTCTTATAACTTCTTGTCTGTACATTTTAGAATAAATTCAACTATCATATTGTTGAATTTATCAATACCATTCTACTGAGTCCTTTAATCCTAGTGTTTTGGCTTTACTTTCGCCAGTTATTAACTAATAACCTTTTCCAATGTTAATCTATGGGCTGGGGTTCTGCAATGGAAAAATGAACTGGGCAATTTCTCCAATACCAGGGCCTATAAAACAGGTTTTATAAGCACACTGCTTATACCTACAGGACCCACCCCTGGAACACCTCGGAAAGACGTTAGGGGTTCTGAATGTATCAAAATATTGCAGCTCCTCCTTTCACAGTGCTCCTAGCACAAAAGTCGATTTTGTGAAGCCCTTTACTACAATGTGGGGAGTCAAATGGGTAATTTCTCTAACCCCGGTGCATATAAAAAAATATTAACCTTATATAAGTACCCCCCCCCCCTGCGAGACCGTGGGGGTACCTACCATGCCCAAACATTGTAGCTTATCCATTTATAAGTGGCCCAAATACCAAAGTAGAGTTTGGGCACAATTTGCATTTTAAAAGCAGTCCTGCATCACAGGGCTGTTTTTAAACTGACCTCAGGCTCCAGCAGTGCACACATGTAAGTGCAGTAAAGGCTGCTGGTCTCTAAACTGCCCTATTCTATACTAGGGGCTTAAAGGTAGTTTCAATCCCCCTGCCCTATTAAGTACTAGGGTCTTATAGGGGCGGTCATGCCAATCACAGGGGTACCCTAATGCATAGTGTACCCTTGCGTATGTAGGTGTTTTCACTGTATTCTATGTGTGTCTTCAGCATAGCACTGGCCCTGGGCAGGCAGAGCCCAGGGTCAGTCAGTTCCCACCAGTACCAGTCAGCAAAAAGTTACGGGGGTGTCCAGGGCACAGGATTGCTTTGCAACACCAGAACAATATATCATGAGAACTGTGATCGTTTACTTTCTCTGTTTTGTTGTATGTGCTTTTCTCCATCCTATAGGTAGCGGGCCATGCACCCAGGTAATGTATAAGTCAATAACTTTCTTGAATGAGTAGACTCATTTCATATACCTTTATCTTCATTTGTACATCAAAAAGAGGGACCATTTATACACGGATTATAGGCTATTGTCCCCATACTTAAGAGGATAAGGGATCTGTCATTTTGACTGTATGGCAATTAACTTGTCTCCTGTTAACATCCCTTTTTGGTTTTAATCTTACCCAACTTTCAACAAACCGAATACAATTGTTGAGATATTGGACGTAATGTTGTATACCTCCCACTGACCATTTCACTTAGAAGCACTCCCTCTGCAAGGATGTTAAGTCCAGTGTCACACACGGGTGTCTTAAGTGCTGATCCGATGGTGAAGCATGCCACTGGTGAATTTTAGTGGGTGAGGGTCTCGTTAAAAAAAAAAAAAAAAATGAAACCGAAGGGATTCCCGGTTAGGAAAGGTGTTATTGGGATTCCAGTCCCCTTAGATTTTTTTTTTGTGTGATTTTCGGTGTTGTGCTTTCGAGTTTAAGTAGCTACACTTTTAATACTTCTACATCCCCCTCCCCCAGCCTTCTTTTGATTCTTATTAGTAATTCTGTTCAGCCATTTTGTTTCTGTATCGTTGTCTAATTTTCCCTTGTCTACTCCTACCTTGTTCTGAACCAATCCCAGTCTATCGTTGGTTATGGAAGGTTTGCAAAAACTCTATAACTGGTGCCACGTGGCACTGCTGCACCTCTAGCAATGAATCTATTAGGTGTTATTACGGTTAGTGTCAAAGTGGGTCCATAATGGCACCTCTGTCCGTGCCTTATCGACCCTGGTTTAGGAGCACACAGGTTTTTCAGCAAAATATTTAATCTTTTTCAGCTTTGCAGCTATGTCTCCACCACAAACCTAAGGATTTAAGATCTTTTCAAATTGTAGGTGTCCGATGTTTAGCACGGGCCTATATTCTTGCCGGTTGAATTTATATAATGCTTCATATACTTCATGGGGTCTCAAAGCTCTCCAGTTTGCATCATACTCAAGGGCACCATTTCAGAGTTGGTTGTAGTTAGATATGTATAGAAGAGGTCTTGTGTGAAGTGGTTCAAATCTCAAGACGAACGAAACCAGGTGTAGTGGTGAAACTAAGCATAAGACTCTGAAGAATCGTGTCAAAATCGATGCTGTTGCAAATGCAGATACCTATGTTTTTATTTGACTTAATAAAGATGTAGTCGTTATTAATGTGTGAAGAGCCGTATTTGTAGTGCTCTCCAACATTCAAGGTTGTTCTAAGTAACTTTTATTTATTGCAGGCAGTTCCATATTGTAGCAATTTAAACTAAGTGGTTTCTGCCAGCACAAGAGTTACTTAAGGAAGGGAAAGGCTGAAATGGAACCAGTCTATTTTGAAGAGCTCTGGGTTGTTAATCAATCAGGGTTGGTAAAGGGCAGCTACTCACCCGAATGGGTCTAAAGGTGCTGGGGGGAGGGGAGTGAGGTAGCGTCAGAGGCCAGGGGGGTCGGAGGACTTCCCTGTCCTATCGGGTAGTAGGTACAGAAGTGCTTTGCTGAAGGTATGGATTGCCTGAGCCGTGATTTGAATGATGAACCGGGCACACTTCTTTTAAAGTGATCTATCTAGCCACAGGTAACCAGGAGTAGAGTTGGATCGTGAGATCTGATATTAATGCGAAGTTGGCCATAATTGGATCTTTAATACATTCACATGCTTGAATAGTTTCCGACATCAGGCTGGGAATCCCCTGTGACTTTAGCAGTAACCACATTTAAAATTGTTAGTCCTCCACAACAGTGTTGGTTTAGTATTTTTCCCACCACATTTACAACAAAACACAACCCAAACTCCACCTAATAAGATTGAAGGTGCTGCGCTCTTCAACCTTATTCCCCCGCATCACACACGGACCCAATTCAGAGAGTACCATATTTCCGATGTCTACCACATGATGTGTAAGAGTCCCTGAGACAAGCTCTATTCCAACTTGTCTTTGACCTTACATTGGTTATATTTCCAAATTTAACTTCATCCTCCCTGGACGTCAGCTGACAACGTATTTAGCTTTCTTCATACTGTGAGCTGTTTTAAGTGGATTGCTGGGATTTTCACCGAAGTCTACTGTCACCAAGTTTATAGCTGAGGAGAAGGAGAAAAGATCTCTTGTAGTCCTGAACAGTCTGTAGATAAAAGTATATACAGATGTTCTCCATGATCCATGCATTTATTACCTTATTACCCCCTCATAAACCACCTCACTGTGACATCTTTAAAGCTTGCCCTTCAAAAACTCTTAAGGACAGAGAGAGGATGTGGCGTCTGTGCTTGCTACAAAATGGGCATTTGACCCTTTGGAGATGACCCTGTGAAAAGTGCTATACCAAGCCCTTCCAAAAGCGCTAAAAAGGAAGTACAACCACTTCCTCCAACCATCACACTAAGCCTTTCCCGGAAAAGGCAATATGAAAAGGCAGAGAACAAACTGGGCAAAAAATGCATCAGTCAGTGTGTGCTTTTTTAAGATAAGACTGCAGCTGCACTTCTAGGGTAAGAAGCTCCGGATTGGTTGCATATGAGCATGTGTGCTGGCTGCACTTGTGAGACTACAGTCATTTGAAGCCTGGTAATTGCGTACAGGTCACCTCGCTTGGAAGGGGTTCCACAAGGTAAAGTGCTGACCTGAGGTAGGCTATATAATATTTGTGGGCATTCATAGATAGCTCAGTAGGGTTTACTTGAAAATCTGTAGTGCTTTCACCGTATTATATCTATAGGCGAAATCTGCCCTAAACAGCAGTTTTGCTCCACTTGCGCCTACATAGTCCAGCAAGGTGTCAAACTGGAGTAGGACAACCATGCAGTGTATGAATTTTTAGTTCCCAACACATAAAATGAACATCTTATGGAACTTCAGAACTTGTCCAGTAACCGCTTATAATCAGATTACAGGCATTAGTCGCTATTCCCCCCCCCCCCCTTTACCCCTTTACTTCTTACTGGACAAGCTAATTACTCTGCTCCTGATCAGCGAACAGCCTTCCCACACAAGAGGAGCATTTATCGGTGATTGACTCAGTTCCTGGGAAAGGAATGGGTGTGGAGGAAATCTGCATCTGATGGTTGTAATTTTAGCTTATCTCACTACACCTAGACTGGGTCAGACCAGACCCTCTCTCAACAAAGGAGGAAGCCCAGACCTCTGCAGCCAACACTGGAGTCCCCATCTTACATTGTACCAGAGTTCAGTGCAGGGAAGACCTTGACTACACTGAACCCAACCTCCCATCTCCCCGAATGGGATTACCAGGAGGCAGTGGTCCTTGAAAGTGCAGACAAAACGGTGTTCTGCTGGCTGATTACAAAATGACTCTGCACGATGCCCTCACCAACAGGAGAGGAAAATGCTAGCGCAGGGAGCCAGAATGCCCAGCTTCCCACAAAGTTCACCTTTTTAGAGACCAGGAAGCCTTTCTGACTAGGGCTTGCCATCAGGAGCAAAGCAAGCCAACAATCGTCAAATTTTGCTGCTTTTGTTTCCTGACCAAGTCCTAGAGAAGTCCATCAACCGTCAGCTAGCTCACTGAACACCTCGAGAGAAACAACCTGCTAAATGTAGGAAGCTGGCTCTGAATATACTATACCAAAGTAAGGTATAGCGTGCAGAGTCCAGTGGATCCCCAAAGGCTTACAGAGGTCAAAGTAGTTAATACCTTACTTTTCGATTTGTGGTAGTGTGGGTGAGCTGTAAGGCTTTATCAGAGGGTAGTGTTAAGCATTTATTGTACACACTCAGGCAAGAAATGTGTAGGGCTGGGGTCAAGGTAGTTGGTGTCATCTTCATCTTTCAGCATGGCTCTTCGGTCCTCCTTACTTGTCTGAGGAGGCAAGGTTCGGGCTTGCCCCTAAATACTAAATGTAGGCGTGTTTCAGGTAGGTACAGGTCAGGACCAATGGGTCACTTCCTTGGGGTGGGTGCACCCCCTATTATTCCACCTTTAATGGGAGGGGGACATACGGCTCACTCTGGTTGGCTGGATCCCCCCATCTTCAAGATGATGGGGACTCGGAGTTGTGCTTCGCCTCACCTCCCCCACCTGAGGGGTGGGGTTGGCAAAGGTGGGCACACCTCTCCTTCTATTTTGGTTTTCTTGCCGATTCTCCCTCCTAAGTGGGGGGTCAGAACCAGCATGGGCTAGTTTGCTGGGAGCAGCAAATGGCTGGGTCAGCTCACAAAGGCGGCAAGCCTTTGAAGCTTCCCCTTCGTGTACCTAGCCCATTCTAGGGGAGGAGGCGGACACCTCTATCCAGGATGTGCTTTGTTTCAGGACCCCAAGAGTGGGAGGCTCTCGACCCAGGGAGGTCCAGAAACATGTCTGGTGGTGGCAGCGGGCGAGCAGCCATTCAGCCACGACAATAGTTAGGTCATTTATCAGGGGGCATGTCTAAGATGCCCTCTAAGTGCATTTAGCATTAAATCCCACACTGGCATAAGTGTGGGTTTAATGTGCTAAGAAGTTTGATACCAAACTTCTCCGATTTCAGTAAAGCCATTATGGTGCTGTGGAGTTTATAATGACACAGTCCTTGACCATATACTCTTTTTATGGCTTTTCTGCACTTAAAATGTCTAAGAATGGACTTGGACACTGTAGGGGTACAGGGCTCATGCACCAGTACCCTCACCAATGGTCTAGTGCACCCAGCTAGAGGGGTGGCTTAGGTCCAATTGGTCGGTGTTATGCCCACTTCCCACATGAAGTGGTCATATAGAGGGTTTAGTCATCCTAAACGTAGGTAGCCCATTGACTACTTCCGGACCCACTCTGTCACTTCCCTAAATACAGTATTTAGGTGGCTCCCCTGATACCAGGACCTCCGAGTGGACAGACCGAAAAAAGTGGACTGAGTAGTTTGCTGACTGAGAACAGAGAATCAACAACTGGCTTTGCGTCCACCCTGGCAGCCTGCTTGCTGTACCGACCCTCTTATAGAAACCAATTTGTCCTGCCGCTGTTCAGGATCCAAGAAACCTGGAGGGCTGCCAGTGCTTTGCAAATCACCAGAAAACTAACTGAGTAGAGGAGCTACTCTCCTGCAGCCGCAGGCACCCTAAGAAGCAAGGTCTGTCTCACCGTCCTGCTGCTCACTGGGACTACCGATGCTGCACCTGTCCAGGAAGAGGTAGCAGTGCTCCACAGGTCAGATCCATACTCCCAAGTGTGGGGACGTCGGGACCAACCGGAGCTGCGAAGTACCCATACCCGAGGTACTGGACCCCTTTCAGCAGCCAACGCTTGTGTCCAGTACGAACACCAATGCAGAGGAAAACTGACTTGCATGTCAAAGGACTTCAGGGACAGTGAGACCCACATCGTGAGTGGCCCAGCTGTCCTGTTTGCCCCTTCATGCAAAACCAAAAACGAGAGAGCCTTTGACATCCTCTATCCAACACCTTAAGGTACCTCTGCACCCGTGCCCCACAGCCAGATTCCGAGGGAGTTGACGGTGCCCACAGGGTCCGTAGACCCACCAGAGCCAAACCCATCTTTTGGTATGGCCAGATAGGACTTCAAGTCACCACCTACAACCTCTTCCTGCAGGCCCGCCTCCAACCGCGAGGGACTCCAGCACCCAACCCAATTATAAGACACCACTGCACCCGAGCCCCACAGCCAGAGAAGTTGACCAATGGTGTCCCTCCGTGACCAAGCACCTCAAGAGTCAAACTCCCCTGTGGGTTCTCCTGGACTGGCCCCCAGTCCTTGCTTGCAGTCTCTTTCTAGCCATACTGATCTCCATTGAAGTGAATGAGGTACTCGACCTTGTAACGCACATCTGCACCCGGATCCAGAGCCTCCCGAGGGGACCTGTTGGTGTGGCCTTGTACCTTGCCCCATACTCACCTTAAGTACCTGGGAAGGGTCTAGTAAGTCACTGTTGAGTACCCGAATGCAATAAATGTTTTCCTCCATAGGATAACATTTCTGCTCTTGAAATTGCAGTCAACTTGTGAAAGGCATAAAAATTCATAATGCGAAAAGTACTTAGCTGATTCCGATGATCTTGGGATCTAAAATAGTACAAAAAGCGGGGTTATTTTTAAAAATTGTCTTATTTCTTTGAGTGTCTGTCTCACTTACTGCCTTTGTTTGTGCAATATATGCTTAGCACTACCCTCTGATAAGTCTAACGCCTGTCCCACACTACCACAAAAGGGACTGGTTGGGTTATCATTTGCGATACTGTTAGCCAACTGGGTTTTGCCTGGACTCTTCACACAGTGTGCTCATTTTGGTCCACTATATGAAGAGCCAGCTTCCAACAAGTTCCAAACAGGTAGGTTCTCAGCTTCTTCAGGGACCAAACCACAGCAAAGGCTTCCTTATCAGTAGCACTCCAGGCTGCTTTCTGGGGAGGAGTCTCCTGCTGAAAAAGGCAACGTGCTGATCCTGGCTCAAATCAGTCACTTGTGCCATATTGCACCTATCCCATGTTCAGAGGCATCAGTCTGAATAGCCAATTCCCTGCTGAAGTCTGGTTCCTCCAGGGCCGCATGTGCTGCATAAGAGGAGACCTTTAGGAATCGATTCACTTTTGTGGCCAAAAACATGCACGCGTTGCATTGCTTTCAGTGGCAATGCGTGCCGGTTTGGCGATTCCCTTGCGGGAGTGTGCTTTAAAACCATCTGTTTGTAATTAACTTTCAAACAGATGGTGCCCCTGCTCGCTCCCGCAAGGGAAACGCTGTGTCTGTTTTTCCCTGCTTCCGCTTTCTCCGCATCCCCTCTTTTAACTTAATTGTAGACCCTCCTGCTTTCTCTTTCTCGCATCCCCCGTATCTTGCCTCAGCCTTTTCTCGCTCCTCTTTTTGTATCCATGTCCTTTTCACTCCCCTTTCCCTTTTAAACCTCGGTCTGGTCATTAGTTATCATAATAGATTTTTTGGTTCCGTTTTGGGAGATGTTTGCTTTTTCCTCAGAGATAATGATTTTCATCCCACTTAAATCCCTGGCTTTATGGGGGGGGGGGGGGAAGCAAGCAAACGCTGGGACCCAAAGCATGAAATGAAATAAAAGGTTAATCGTGCAGGTTGCGCCTCAAATAGAAAATGCAAGCATGATCTGTGCTGGAAGTAAAGCCTACGTAGCAGAAGGGTACCACAGCTCCGTACAGCCAGTTCGAGGACGCTACAATATTATTCGCCTCTTTAGCTTGTTCCAAAATGGCGATTCTAATGATTTTCGTTTTG
Organism: Triturus cristatus; assembly: GCF_964204655.1. NCBI lineage: Eukaryota > Metazoa > Chordata > Amphibia > Caudata > Salamandridae > Triturus > Triturus cristatus. The sequence continues at coordinate 450,176,425 of NC_140593.1, read as the reverse complement.
ACTTGTTCCGGGATAGACCGGGATTTACACCGAACGTAATACTTAGGGGTATTTCCGTGTTGCGGGCTGGTCCGGAAGTGCAGTAGCGGGTGCAGGGTGGGTCTGTTACCATTTCACTAATCCGGATACAGAGCTTAGAACAGAAGCTGCAGTGATGGGAACCGGAGACGACTAGTATGACTACCTTTTCAAAGGCAAGTGGGGGTATTGGTGGCGACAGCCAGGTCTACACGTATGGTTATATTCTCCAAGAAAATCACGGAGTGATTTTGGGCAAGGGGACTAGGGCCCTTTCCTGTGTCCTTTCAAATCCCTCTCGGGACCTTTCTCTTTCCCTCTGAAGAAGGCGTAGCCACCCCCACATAAAAAACAAAGAAAAACACCTACAGGGCTGTTTCCTGGTGAATGCAAAGTGATATTAGACTGGCTACTCTCAACCTGGCGCCAGAGCCTCTTAAGCATGTGCGTCAAAAATGTATTGTTATATCGGCTTATCGCTTCACATGTTCCGCTCCTATCTCCTCGCATTTAGATCAGAACGCAGCTAGCATGGTAGTTGTAGTTCTGTTTGGAATATATATGTTTATAATGTAGCCTGTTTCTGTGATGAATCTCTCTTGGCAACGCTTTCGATATGTAAAACGTATCATAACATGCGGGTCCTGCCTGTAGCCCTCACTCTGATGTAATCCGGAAAGAAACACTGACATGTGCAGTCCAAAGAGATACCCATCTGGTGGCTAATTGCACATTGTGTAGCAGAAGGTCTGGTATCAGTCACAACTCCCTTGTTCGACCACATTGTGTGATCCTAGGCAAGGATGTATTTCATGTCACTTGTCCTGTAGGTGAGAACTTTCAGATGCTTGGACTCTGATTGTGCGCGGGTCTAACAACCTCTGTTTTGGTTTAATGGCCTATAATGTTGTACTTCAAAACAACAAGAGAGAGGGTGAAACACAAGGAACCACTCTTGGTCCCCCTGAGTCGTCATAATCAAACAACAAGGGTGTCCAAACAAAAACGAAGAAGAAGAGTTTATGAAAAGGGGGGGGGGGGGGGGGGAGGAGTCAGTCACTCTGAAGAGGTAAAAGAACCCTCACTCACCAACCTGGTTGGTGACTTGCTTCATCATAGAGTCCCCACCAGAGACGCCAAATTCATCTCTGGTGTGCTGCGACGCTTCAATATAGCGTAGCGTATTGTTTGAGTAAACCTTCAATGAAGTGTAATAAGTGCGAAAATAATGGATTTAAAAAGGGTCCTTTTATCCACAAGAAAAAAATGTAATTGCGGAAAACGAGTCACTGGTTAATATTAAGTGAAGTGGATGTCCCCAACCTGATATTTAATTGACCAGATACATCCTAAAAAGAGAAACAATTGGTCAACATGTTTCAGCTTCTATGCGTAATTTGTTGAGTGAGGGTTCTTTTACGTCTTCAGAGTGACTCCTACCCCCCTCCCCCCCCCCCCCCTTTTTCATAAACTCTTCTTCGTTTTTGTTTGGACACACTCTTTTGTTGTTTGATTACTATAATGTTGTACTACATAGGATGGTATATGGGTTCGCTTTCTAGTAATTGCAATATTGCCACTAGGGCCGTGGCAGGAAAACTTCTCAGTTAAAACTCATTTTAAGACCTGTTTCAGCACACCTGTGGATGAAGGTATAACGCTTCAGTGAGTCAAAAGAAATACATGTTCTTGAACTTAAAGGCAGCTTGCATACTCTCATACCAACACTCCAGTGCAGGAGCTTCTGTGAGGTTTGTTGCACGTTTCTATGCAGAATATGTCCAGGGCTCCAAAAGTGGACAAAGCCATAGGTGCTGGTCAGCTGTTTTTGGGCCGGGTTTTCTATTTTCTCTGATATTAAACAACCGTCTCCCCCACCTCCTTTAAAGTGGCCCATGTTTGTTTTTATTGGCAGTTTGAACTGGCAATGGCAAACTGTATCAATGTTTTCGAGGTTGGAGGACTCTATAGATTTGAGCCTACTCTGGGAGATCTCTTTAAATTTCAAGGATTTAGTCTTTCATCTGTCCGTATTAAAATGTTTAAAAGAACCATAAAAACTGATATTTTATTCCTGATATTAAGGAGCTGTAATACATAATTATAAAGACAGGATTGTCTGAATGTAGTTGAAGACCAATAGCATCTGGTCTTGATTATAACTCGTGCGTTTTTCTTCTACCACGTCATACAGCCTCTCCCTTCATCTCACACTCGTTTTTTTTTAATCAACGATTTTCCCTTTCTCGTTGTTTTCCTTTTCTTTCTCGTCCTTTCTTCCTTTTCGGCCTTTCTCTTTTTTTAGGTCTCGCCTGAGCCAGAGCTTTAGCGCTGCTCTGGCGAGAGCTATAGAGAACGGGGATTTGGAAGTGCAAACAAGTGCTTTTCAGGCCCCCAACTACAGTGCATGTGCGCCGGGCGCGCGCACCATTTGGCAGCCTGCGTGTACATTTCGCAGGCGCTTTGATGTTCTCAGTGAGCCGCGCGGCCACTGAGAACATCAAAGCGCCCGCGAAAGTGATCACCATATGCCAGCCTTCCCTGTGTTGCTTTAGCACTCACCGCCCCCCCCTTGCTTGTCTTTCACTTTCGCGTTCGCTCACGCAAACTCCCTCACCACACAGCTCGTCCTCCCCTCTGCCCCTGTAGACGTATGCCCACTAGTTGTCAGTACCTCCACTCTGCCCACGTTGGTGACAGTACCCCCACACCCTGCCCCTGTAGATGTCTGCCCACCTTGGTGTCAGTACCTCCAGCCTGTCCCTGTAAAACTCTGTCCACGTTGCTGTTTGCTCATGAATGCTTTCCCCTACCCCCAGCTGGCATGCGGCTTGATTGATTAAGCGCGCGTGAATGCTTTTCCCTACCCTCTTCCTTTTCCGACTCCATTCTCGTTCAATCTCCTACCTTGGAAAGTGTCATGTTTGTGTAAATTAAACGTATTTTGCTTTCATCTCTCCACAAAAGTGCTTAACCGAAAAGTAATTTAGCCGATTTACAGTTCGTGTATATTTAAATAGCATGCGCATTATGATGTCAATCAATACCCCCCAAATCGCTTGCTTTTATTTCTATTTAAAGCAAATAGCTCATTTCACTTTGAAATGCTTCAGCCAAAACACACAAAACGTGCGGCTCCTTCGCTGAATCTTAAACTTAATCAGCAGTCTGGTCTGAAAGTTCTGATTACGCATCTTTAAATTCTTCATTTATAATGGATTAACATATCTTCAAATTATAGCGTACCAAGAAAAGCTTTTCAGGTAATAATCTCAAGTAGGCACTTATTTTCATCACTGTAACTGTCACGTTCAGTATTCTATTTAATTTTTTTGTTATATCTGTGTTTTTTTTTCCTAAAATGAAAACAATATACACGAAGGTGCTCGTTCCCTTTGTAAAGCGTGCGTACTATTAATATTTCAGTGAACTGGTTTACTTCAGTAAAGGATTACTCCATAACATGGCATAGTGTATATCTATCAGAATGTTCCAGAAGAAAGCAGTAAGATATGGAAGATAATGGACAATAAACTATGCTTTCTTACGATGTAGTACGCTTCTGTTGGTTTATTAGAAAACGCATAGGAATCCTTTAAACAAGCATTTGCAATGCAATAGGTATCGCATTTACAAGAGTTTAAGCTATTGGCATTGTAAATGACAATGCCTTTTATTTATGTTTTAAAAACAAAAATAAGAGTCATTGTAATTTACAATGTCAATAGCTCAAACTCTCGTATATGCGAGACCTATTGCATTGCAAATGCTTGTTAGATCCAGAGACTGGTGATGAAAAATAAGTCAGTCCCTGCAGCCGCAAACATCTGGGATCACTTACCTCATTGTGGGGCTCATGGCAGACAGCCCAGGCACTGATTGTGAGAAAGTGGCTCTGTATATACTGTTCCCTAATAGGTACAGGGTGTACAGAGTCCACAGTCCCCCAGAGGCCGATAGAGGTCAAAGTTAGGTATGACCTTACTCTCAAAAGTGGTAGCTTGGTCGAGCAGTAAGGCAGTACCAGAGGACAGTGTAAAGCATTTATTGTACACACTCAGTCAGCAAATGGTTTCACACACTCAATAACTGAACTCTAGGCCAATGATTTGTATATATAAAATATATGCTTGTTTTATTTTTAGAACCACAAAGGGGGTAAAAATATACTTTCTCAGAATGAGAGATTGAATATAAATACTTTTGTTTTAAGCAATAAATTGGTGTAAACAGTCACAGTTGGTTGCAATAAACAATCCTATTTCCTAAACATAACAATGCATTGAGCTCAATGGTAAATTCAGGTTATTTGTAATAAATTACTTTTCAGATTACTTTTGGAATTCCAGGTCTGGCTCCTAGAACCAGCCTGGGGTCAGTATTCAGAATCAAGTGATGAAAGTCGACTTAATAACTGTAATGATTTTTAAATAATATTTAGCTATTTCAAAAGTTAACACTTAGAAAATATTTCACAGAAAACATTCAATGGATCTCTATGGCAAGAAATTCAAATTGCAGGTAGAGTACTTTATCGTTACTTTAGTAATCCAGGACTGGGTGCCTAGACCCAGGACTGGGGTCCTTATCAAAAACAGGTAAGTAATTTCGTTTGCAGAAATGGTACGATTTTAAAAGAATATTTCAAATTTGCAAAAGTAGACACTTAGAAGAAATTTCACAGAAAAGCAGACAATGGTCCTATGGGAGAAAAATGAGTTAGAGGTAAGTATAGTTGTGAACACTTTTCAGAGTCAGGGCTGGGCACCAAGATCCAGCACTGGGAGCTCACCTAGGAGCAGGTGAGTAAATTCGTTTTTGTCACTTGGCTGATTTTTGGTGAATTTTTGCAGTTTTGAAAAGTTCACACTTAGAAGATTTTTGAAGAAAAAGCCAGTCAATGTTACCCTATGAGGAAAATGAAGTTAGCGGTTTAAGGGTAAGTACTCGACTGGTAGTGTTGAAATTCCGGGCATGGACTCAGGGGTCCCCCAGTGTCAGGTAGGTACAGTTGGTTCACCCTCAGCGGTTTCAGGACGGCCGGGTGCAGAGAGAGTTGGGCCCAATGTTATCCTATGAGGGATAGGGGGGCCTTGGTTGGTGGCTGCTGTCTGGCAAGCCACGCGGCTGTGGGAGCTGGGCTCCTGGTCACTTACTCAGGGCAAGTGGGGAAGTAGGTTAGTGTAGAGAGGGCACTGCCAGGGCCACTTGGGCGGCTGGGTGCAGGGTGCTTTTGAGCCTTAGGGCGCTCAATGGAAATAAATGGGAATGTTCCGGTTTGGAAAGAGGCTGCAGGCTCGGGGACGAGGATGTTTCAGGTGCCACCACCCCTTCGAGAGGTAAGTTGGGTAGTTGTAGGTTAGGTGGGTACCCCGGGATTGGGCACAGGCGGTCGCAGGGCGCCGGGTGCAGGGGTGCCTTTTGACGTCGGGAATCTTACCCTCTGGTTGATCGCGGCTGGGGTGGCACTTGGTTCTGAGGCTGCAGGCTTCTTCCGGGATGTCGAGGGGGGTCCTTGGGTGCCGGACTCTGGGTCACAGTCGCCGTGGGGTCGTCCTCTGGGTCTTTGTCCACTCCGGCACTGGCCAGGCTTGGCTGGTGCAGAGTGTGTTGGGTCCGCGGTCCCGGGCTGGTGCCAGGGATAGCAAATAGGTTTCTTGAGTAGAGCCTCTACTCGTGGGAGTCCCAGGGGCTTAGAGCTAAAAGGTAGCCAGGTCCTCCGGGGTTGGTGAGGTTGCTGGCCACGGGGGATGCCGCGCTGGTGCAGGTTCGAGAGTCGACAGGCCGGTAGGGCTGGGGCCAAAGCAGTTGGTGTCTTCTTCTCTTTTTAGCAGCTGCAGGGCAGGTCTTTGTTCTTCTTGCTCTTCTTGTCGTTTTCTATCTGGAATCTAGGGAAGGAAGGTTCAGGGGGCCCCTAAATACTAGATTTAGGGGCGTTACAGGTAGGTGAAGGCCAGGGACCAATGGGTCCTTGTCCTGGGGTGGGTACACCCCCTATCCTGCCTCTCTCCTGTGGGAGGGGGGCAGTAGCCTAATCCTGATAGGGTAGGGCCTCCCATCTTCAAGATGGCGAGAGCCCGGAGATGTGCTTCACCTCGCCTCCCCCACCTGAGGGGTGGGGTGGGCAGGCTGGCACATCCCCTGTCCTTGTATGGGGTTTCCGGCCAAGCTTCCCGCCAGAGTGGGGGGTTGCAGTGGCCTGGGGAAACTCCAAATGGCGGCATGCCTTTGAAGCTTCCCTTTGCTCATCCTGGGGGAGGAGATTTCTCACCTCACCCAGGATGTGCATTGTTGCAGGCCCAGGAGAGCAGGGGCTCTCCCACCCAGGGGTCCAGCAACGTGTCTGCTGTGTGGCAGCCTGGGCAGCCTCAGAGCAGACGTGGATTGTAAGTTAGCTGTAAGGGGGCATCTTCTAAGATGCCCTCTGGGGTGCTTAGTACATTAAATCCTGCACTGGCATCAGTGTGGGTTCAATGTGTTGAGAAGTTTGATACCAAACTTCCCAGGCTTCAGTGTTGCCAATATGGTGCTGTGGAGCTCGTGTTTGACAAGCTCTCAGCACCATGTATTCTTAAATGACAGCACTGCACTTACAGTGCCCAGGAATGGACCCGGGTACTGTAGGGGCACAGGGCTCCTGCTCCTGTGCCCACACCATAGGCGTAATGCACCCAGCTAGAGGGGTGGCTGACATATGCCTTGGCAGTGTAGGTGATGGGCATGGCACACAGTGATGTGTGCCATGTCGACTCTTTGTTTTGTCCTGCACCCAGACACTCAGCCTGCAAGGGCAGTGTGTGTGTAAGGGTACAGGGCCTCTGAGGGTGGCACAATGAGTGCTGCAGCCCTTAGAGGCCTTCCCTGGTCACAAGGCCCTGGGTACCATTTACTAGGGGCTGACATGTGGCTAGGGTTTGCCAATTTGGAGTTTGTGTGGTTTAAGGAAGGAACATAGGCCCTGGGCACCTGATTGGCAGGAACCCAGGGTACACTCAATCGAAGTACATTCAGCAATTTAGCAAAAAGTGGGGGCATACCATGCAAGAAAGATGGCACTTTCTCACACTGATGCAGAAAGCTGAAACTCCGTCATTTACCACAGTCAGTGCTCAGGCGCAGAGGCCAGCGCTGATACAGCGCTCCAGTGGCGCAGCGCTCCTGCACCACAGCCAGCGTTTGTGCTTCACGGACAGCACTTTTACACCACATTCAGGGCTCCGACGTCACCACAGTCAATGTTCTGGTACTGCAACACTGTCAGTGCTCTCCTATACCACAGCCATCGCTCCTGTGGTTGACCACAGCTGTTGCTCCTGCACCCCTGCTTGTACATCAGCCAGCGCTCTGGGTGCCTGTGACAGTCAGCCCTCCAACACCACAGTCTGTGTCGTTGCACCATGCCAAACACCAGAATGCAGCAGGTATAGCCCACCACCAGGCGCTCACATTTTAGGGGACCCGCTACACTATAGCTGGTGTTTTAAAAAAAAATATATTTTTTTTTTACTCAAAACAAGGCCATAGGGCCCCATTTTCATTGCTCACTGTATAACTCAATGCGCACTTGCTAAACTGAAGCCAGCAAACCTAGACGCCTTGTGGATGCCTTGCTTAAACTGTTATCAGACAAATTATTTATTTCACTAGAACTTTTTTCTTCGTTATCTCGTATGAAAGCACTTCCAGATATAGTAGTTGAGACTACCAGTTGTACAAAAATAACACTTTAAATAAGTACTTCGCAATGCTATAATATGCCTATTCGTGTCAAAACATACTCCTCAAAAAACAGTAGATGTTGTAGCACCCAGTACAAGGTCCCAAATGTGAGACCTATTGGCTATACCAATGCTTGTTTTGCAGCGTGAATCTTTCTGGATTCACTATGCTGTGCATTATTCCGCGTTCTGGTGGTTGGGTCCGGATTCGTAGTCTTTATTTTCTTTTTTTTTTTTTTTTTTTTTTGTAGCCCAGGTGGGCGTCGACGTCCCACCATTTGGTGTACCTCTCGTGACGTCGGTGTGCTTCCTGCGGAAGTCCCACCTTTGGGGGCGCCATCTTCAGATTCTTTTTTCCGCCGTTGGGTCTGGATCGTTATCGAAGCTCCAGAGTTTTAAACGAAGGAAGAAGGAAAATACGCGAGTTTCATCGAAGGAGAATTTACAGAAGACTACAGAGAGGAAGGAATTACAGCCGGGACGGCGAAGGAGGAGATCCTCAAAATTCTTCGACGCCCATAGGAAAATGCGCATTCAGGGACTCTGAGCGCAATGGACAAGACACCATTTAAATTCTGTCCTAACTGCCACCACAAGTACGCGCAGAAGGACCAACATCCGGTGTGCAACCTTTGTGTGCTGATCGACCACGAGAGCAAGGACTGCAACGCCTGTTCCGCATTCACGCCGAAGACTCTCCGGGTGAGAGATAGACAGAGGAGAGCCAATTTCAACATGGAAGGCAAGGGTAAGGCCCCGTCGCTGTACGATCTGGGCCTCTCCACCGACGATGAGGACAACATCGCTGAGGGTCCTGATGTCTTCACGGTCGCAGAGACCGATAAGAAAATGCCTGACGAGGTAAGACACGTCGAGTGTGAAACCCCCGAAAGGGCCCCGAAAATCTGAAAGTGACAATCGAAAAACAGTGTCAAAGTCCTCAAAAGGAACACCGGCGCCGAAAAGCTCGACGACCGCGAGTGGATCCAAGGACAGAAGGCCCAGCGGATCCTTCGAGAAGGACTCCAAGGTGCCGAAAGCCGCCGAAAGACAGAGTTCGTCGAAGCAGGCCCACGAGGTGGGGCGCTCTGCGACGAAAGACAAGGCCGTGTCGACGCAAGCTCTGTCGAAGAGACCTGCGGTCGACGCCGAGCAAGTCTCCGAAATGGAGAAGAAAAAGAGAAGGCTCGAGGCGGAGATGGAGAGCATCCTTCAGAGGAAGGAGTTTGACGAAAAAATGAAGAAATTCAAGATCCCAACGATCCACCGACGGAGGTCGTAGATCGAGGAACAGGAAGAATTCGATGCCGAAGAGCTGTCGAAGGATCCGGAAGAGGAGGAAGAAGGCCCCTACTATGAGGGAGAAGATGAAGAAGAGGATCAGCAGTCGTTTTACGGCTCGGCGCCGTCGACGACTCAGGAGCTGGAATGGCAGGACATCGCCACCGAAAATCCCGAAGAGCCCGTGTAGACTTATCCTTCGAGGCCTTCGCCGCCAGACGACATCTGAGCATACAACATGGTAGTCAAGAGCGCTGCAGCGGCTTTTGGAGTGAAATTAGACTAGGAAAAGCCGAAAGCTGATTTCCTACTCGACTCTGCTCCCCATCCAAAGCGTGATGAACCAAGGGAAGGAGGCGTTTAAGGACCCAGCAACATGCCGGTCCATCACGCCCAGAACGGAAAAGAAGTACAAGCACTCCTCGCAGGATCCTCCATACATCAAGGTATCCGTCACTGCCGACTCCATCATTGCTTCCACGGCCAGGAGAAGAGCCAATGTGCCGGCGACCTCGGGACCACCTCCTGATAAGGAGAGCAGAAGGATGGACCTCACTGGAAGGAAGGTTGAAAAACGCCGCAATGCACTGGCGCATGGCAAACTCTAATGCGTTACTGAACAGGCACCAGTACCAGCATTGGGATGAGATGGGGGAACTAGTCAAGCATCTCCCAGAAGAGTACCGACAAAGGGCTTCCCATCTAGTGGAGGAGGGGAAGAATATCGCCAACTCGTGCATTAATACTGCATTGGACGGGGCTGAGACTTCGAGCAGACTAATGGCCATTGGGATTGAGAATTTCTGGATTCAAACAAGAGGTCCAGAACAACATACTGAACACCCCGTTTAACGGTGAAACGCTGTTCGGGGCACCGGTGGACGAGAAGCTCTCCCAACTGAAGAAGGAAAATGAGACTGCAAGGTCCATGGGGGCCCTGCAGTTCAGAGGGATGAGAAGAGGCACCCCAGCTCGGAGACCCTACGGAAGGGGAGGTAACCAACAGGGAACGTCGCACCAAGCATTCCAGCAAGGACAGCAGGGTGACGGTCACAGCAGAAGCAGAACTGGCATTACCAACCTCGAGGCCAGTCCTTTCGCGGGAGGGGAAACAGACGTGGCCAAAGAAGAAGAGGGGGAGACCAACCCTCTTCTAAGTGACTTTGCACGCAAGGAGACGCTCACTCCCAGGGGTGAAGCGCAAAATGAACACAGTGAGAGGGTACACGAAACAAGCGCCTACGAGCATACGACACCGGTAGGCGGAAGACTGGGACTTTACCTTCAACAATGGCAAAAAATAACCACAGACAAATGGATACTCAGCGTCATACAGCACGGATACTGCATAGAGTTGGAGAAAAGGCCTCCAAACAGGAAACCAAAGAGAAGACAACGCTCTGGTCAAGAGCTGGCTCAACTCAGGGAAGAGGCGCAACAACTACTCCAAAAGGAGGCGATAGAACCAGTGCCATGCAGAGAAAGGAACAAGAGTGTACTCAAACTACTTCCTGGTCCCAAAGGTGGACGAAACACTAACACCCATCCTGGATCTACGATTCCTAAACAAATTCATAGACTCACAAAAATTCAAAATGACATCGCTACAAGAAGTGCTACCTCAAATACAAAGCGGAGACTACATGTCCACCGTGGATCTCAAAGATGCCTACCTGCACATCCCGATGAACAGGCGCCACAAAAACCTGTTAAGGTTGAACATCAACCAGGACCATTACCAATTCACAACCCTGGCATTCGGTCTAAAGTCCGCACCAAGGGTTTTCACGAAATGCCTTGCAGCAGTAGCAGCGTACCTAAGGAGAGAAGGGATTCATGTGTATCCTTACCTAGACGACTGGCTGATCAAAGCAAGTACTCGCGACAAGTGCGAGGAACACGCAGAGCAGGTGACAAGAACACTAACAAGCCTGGGGTTCTCGATACACTGGGGAAAGTCATCAATGGAACCAGAACAGGTGAAGATCTTCCTGGGAGTGCAGATCAACACCTTAGACAAAACAGTCATGCCCAGCGACAGGAGAACGATAGCCCTGCTGAAGGAGACGCGTGTCAAGAACCCAGTAGTCTTCGCAGAAGCAGAACGACGCAGATCCCAATGCCCGCCCACCGGTGCCGCCGCGCTTCTCACAGAGCAACGTCACCAATAGGGGGGAAAGGGGAATGGGACAGAGAAGAGACACTCCTTCTTCAGCTACCACCCTCGTGCTGCTACCAGGAATCTTCTATTGTGGCTGTTCCTGACTGCCGAGTGGGTGCCTAATACACAGAGGGGAAGAGGACATAAATATAACAGTCTACTATGCTATTACACAATTTCTATTTGCTCTTAGGTTACAATCTCCCTACCAGCTATAGCAGGAGAATAAGCTACTCTTCTATATTTGCTGTGTTGTTGGTGTATGATTCTCAGTCTGTGATAGAGGAAATTCCCTGTAATCAAAAGAAGTTTACATGAGTCAAACACTCGGGAACCTCCCTGTCTACTATGGGAGAGTCTACTCCTAAATATACCTGGTATCAATATAGATTACACTTTTCTACAGTGACTTTCAGATCAGTGGTCTTAAGTTCTTGATAGCTCTAGTCCTTCGCCAGTATTTTTGTTCCTCTGTTCTTTAGCGCGCAAAAAGGTACCAGGAAGGGTAAAGAGGGAGGAAAGGAAAGGTAAAGCGCAATAGAGGGAATAGCAGAGCTACCTTGGCGCCAGGTAGGAAACTTTCTGCTAACTGGCATTTGGTATTTATTTTCAAGCGTTACTCTCTTGGGTGGGTCTTACTTGAAAGAGAAGTTGCAGGTAACTGTTCAACACTCCGTAGTCTCTCTTGAAGTGTTGCAGAACGAGTGGAAACCTTCTTGTGGAAAAGTCTGTCTACAAGAAGTAACTTTGAATACTGGATGCTTGACGAGATGAGAAGACGACGGGGTGACTCTAGGAATTTCTCTTAACCGGTCGAGAGTTCTCTGGAACTTCAGACAATTACTGAGGAGACTTCCCTCACAGGAAACAAAGGGGAGACTGGACTCTCCCGCGACGTCTTCACCAGTTAAATTCTGAAAGCGGGAATCTTCGTATTCCCGCGCTACGAACTGCTCCGTTCAAAACCGTACTCTCCTACTCTAAATCTGAGGAGAAACGGCAGGTACGTGTGAACTCAAAACAAACTTCAGTTGAAGTGCGCAGCAGTGACCGCGCGCACTTCCCTTAACCACTAGACTGTACAGGTGTTTTCAGGTGCGATGATAACAATGACTAATGCAGCGGCCATCTTGTAATGTGCAATTGTCTACTCTAAATCATACCAGAAATTAACCAAACGAGGTTTAACAGTGACTCTCGCCTTTTTCAATGTATGGCATGGATTCTGATCCATCATAGTGGCAACCATGAATTTCCTGACAACGCGTCTCTACCAGAAGGGGCGAGCTCTGACAGTGAGAACAGCGAGCAAGATCATGGGCATGATGGCGTCAAGCATTCACCTAGTCCCCAATGTACGGCTTCACATGAGACCGTTCCAGGAATGGCTGCAACAACAATGGTCACAAGCGAACGGAAGTTGGGAGGATGTAGTGGTTGTTACGCACGCAGTGCAAGAGGAGATAGCATGGTGGAACAGGGAGAACATAACTATAGGAAAGCCCTTGACCCACCAAGCCCAACTGTGACCATCACCACAGACGCATCCCAGATAGGATGGGGGGCGCACATGAACAAGCTCAGAGTGAGGGGTCTGTGGACTCCAGCAGATGCGGTCAGACACATCAACTACCTGGAATTGAAGACCGTACTACTAGCCCTGAAGGCCTTCCAGAGGCAGCTATACAACCAAAAGGTGTTGATACAGACGGACAATACTACCACAATGTTCTATATCAACAAGCAGGGAGGAACACAATCATTTCCCCCTTTCAACTCTGGCACAAGAGATTTGGAGATGGGCCATCCCACTCAAAATAGACCTGCTGGCGATACACCTACCAGAGAAAGACAATGTGGAAGCCGATTGGCTCAGCAGGCAGACCTCGGCATCCCACGAGTGGGAGCTCAATGGACAGGAAACGCAAAGGCTATTCAAAAGGTGGGGTACACCGACAATAGACCTGTTTGCAACACGCCTGAATGCAAAATGCCGAAACTTCGCATCCAGACAACCAGAAAAACAATCCCAGGGGAATGCCCTATGGATAAGTTGGTCAAGGACATTTCCGTCCAATGCAGTCTTAATGCATGAGTTGGCGATATTCTTCCCCTCCTCCACTAGATTGGAAGCCCTTTGTCGGTACTCTTCTGGGAGATGCTTGACTAGTTCCCCCATCTCATCCCAATGCTGGTACTGGTGCCTGTTCAGTAACGCATTAGAGTTTGCCATGTGCCAGTGCATTGTGGCGTTTCTTTCAAACTTCCTTCCAGTGAGGTCCATCCTTCTGCTCTCCTTATCAGGAGGTGGTCCCGAGGTCGCCGGCACATTGGCTCTTCTCCTGGCCGTGGAAGCAATGATGGAGTCGGCAGTGACCGATCCCTTGATGTAAGGAGGATGCTGCAAAGAGTGCTTGTACTTCTTTTCCGTTCTGGGCGTGATGGACCGGCATGTTGCTGGGTCCTTAAACGCCTCCTTCCCTTGGTTCATCACGCTTTGGAGCACGGGGAGGAACTGGCTCCTCGTCTGGATGGGGAGCAGAGTCTCGAGTAGGAAATCAGCTTTCGGCTTTTCCTCGTCTAATTTCACTCCAAAAGCCGCTGCAGCGCTCTTGCCGACCATGTTGTATGCTCCGATGTCGTCTGGCGGCGAAGGCCTCGAAGGATAAGTCTCCACGGGCTCTTCGGGATTTTCGGTGTCGCTGTCCTGCCATTCCAGCTCCTGAGTCGTCGACGGCGCCGAGCCGTAGAACGACAGCTGATCCTCTAATTCATCTTCTCCCTCATAGTAGGGGCCTTCATCCTCCTCTTCCGGATCCTTCGACAGCTCTTCGGCGTCGAATTCTTCCTGTTCCTCGATCTCGACGACCTCCGTCGGTGGGATCGTTGGGATCTTGAATTTCTTCATTTTTTCATCAAACTCCTTCTTCCTCTGAAGGATGCTCTCCATCTCCGCCTCGAGCCTTCTCTTTTTCTTCTCCATTTCGGAGACTTGCTCGGCGTCGACCGCAGGTCTCTTTGACGGAGCTTGCGTCGACGCGGCCTTGTCTTTAGTCGCCGAGCGCCCCACCTCGTGGGCCTGCTTCGACGAACTCTGTCTTTCGGCGGCATTCAGCACCTGGGAGTCCTTCTCGAAGGATCCGCTGGGCCTTCTGTCCTTGGATCCACGCGCGGTCGTCGAGCTTTTCGGCGCCGGTGTTCCTTTTGAGGACTTTGACTCTGTTTTTCGAGAGTCACTTTCAGGTTTTCGGGGGTTTCGCACTCGACGTGTCTCTTACCTCGTCAGGCGTTTTCTTATCGGTCTCTGCGACCGTGAAGACATCAGGTCCCTCTGCGATGTTGTCCTCATCGTCGGTGGAGAGGCCCAGATCATACAGCGACGGGGCCTTACCCTTGCCTTCCATGTTGAAATTGGCTCTCCTCTTGTCTATCTCTCACTCGGAGAGTCTTCAGCGTGAATGCGGAACAGGCGTTGCAGTCCTTGCTCTCGTGGTCGATCAGCACACAAAGGTTGCACACCGGATGTTGGTCCTTCTGCGCGTACTTGTGGTGGCAGTTAGGACAGAATTTAAATGGTGTCTTGTCCATTGCGCTCAGAGTCCCTGAATGCGCATTTTCCTATGGGCGTCGAAGAATTTCGAGGATCTCCTCCTTCGCCGTCCCGGCTGTAATTCCTTCCTCTCTGTAGTCCTCTGTAAATTCTCCTTCGATGAAACTCACGTATTTTCCTTCTTCCTTCGTTTAAAACTCTGGAGCTTCTCGATGATTATCCAGATCAGGGGCTCTCCTACCCAGTGGTCCAGTAACATGTCTGCTTTCTGGGAGGCTGCCTAGGCTGTCACACCAGACGTGGATTGTAGGTTAGGTTTCAGGGGGCATCTCTAAGATGCCCTCTGTGGTGCTTGGTACATTAAATCCCACACTGGCATCTGTGCGGGTTTAATGTGCTGAGAAGTTCGATACCAAACTTCTCAGTCTTTAGTGTTGCCATTATGGTGCTGTGGAGTTCGTGTTTGACGAGCTCTCAGCACCATGTACTCTTAAATTGCAGTGCTGCACTTACAGTGCCCAGGAATGGACCTGGTTACTGTAGGGGCACAGGGCTCATGCTCCTGTGCCCACACCACTGGCATAGGGCACCCAGCTAGAGGGGTGGCTGATGTATGTCAGTGCAGTGTAGTTGGTGGGCATGGCACACAGGGATGTGTGCCATGTCGACTCTTTGTTTTGTCTTGTACGCAGACACTCAGCCTGCAAGGGCAGTGTGTGTGTTAGGGTACAGGGCCTCTCAGGGTGGCACAATGAGTGCTGCAGCCTTTAGAGGACTTCCCTGGTCACAAGGCCCTGGGTACCTAAGGTACCATTACCAGGGGCTGACATGTGGCCAGGGTTTGCCAATGTGGGTTTGAGGTTTTTAGGGAAGGAACATAGGCCCTGGGCACCTGATTGGCAGGAGTCCAGGGCACACTCAGTCAAAGTACATTCAGCAATTCAGCAAAAAGTGGGGGCATACCATGCAAGAAAGATGACACTTTCTCACAGTTAGCCACGCTCCTCCAGGAACGTAGCTGGGCGAAGCACGGTCCTGGCCGCTCCTCGGCTCTTCTGATGCCTTCGGCCTCCCGACGTCTTCTCCGCCAGCTGGTATTCGCGCTCCTCCTCGCTCTCCTGTTCCTCCCAGTTCGATTCGGCTTCCACTCTCCTCGCTTCCTCATTCCTCCCTCTCCTCTCTTCTTCCAGTGCAGAGACACACCCTCTTCCGGGGTTCATCTTCTCTTGTTGGAACGAAGCCTGCCACGTCACGGTTGGGGGCGGAGTCAGATACCACTTCGTCCCAGTTAAAGGTGCAGTACTCGGGGGCAGCGGGACTCTCGCTATCGTCATGTGACGTTGCTAGCCAGTCATCCTGCTGTGTAGAAAAGAGAAGTATCTTATCAGGTTGCGCCTCCCACCAGTCCACCGTCCTGGGTAATACCTTCCCGGGCATTCCGACCCCGTGACTACAAGTTATTTTTCTAAACTGGTCTCGGATTTATTCTTTGAGTGAATGTCTCAATTATTGCCTCTGTGTACAACATAATGCTTAGCGCTACCCTCTAATCAGCCAAATCTACGCGCCTACACTGCCACAAAAGAGGGTTTAGTGTTATCATGTTTCCTCTCTGTAAACCAATAAGAGTTGCCTGGGCGCTCTGCACAGTGTACCTCCTTATTGGTGCACTATATAGAGTCAGCTTCTTACATAAACAAGATGCATTTCCATGCTCGGACATTAGATGGCATAAGGGTGCATACATGTTAATCTAAAATAACATCACAGCAAAACCGAAAGCGATGTTTATATATTTTGCTCCTGCGGCTGAGTTGTATGGCACATGACTCTAAAAGAATTGAATGGTGAAAAAACTAATGTTATGCATTTCTGCAATAGAGAGAATTGTAGACATTTCTTTAAACTTTCTAGTAATACACTGCCATCCGCATCATTATGTGTAATGATTATCAAGAAGAGGTTGTTCAAATCGGTAAACGTTTTCTTTGGTTTTGAAGTTAATTGACTTGCGTTGTTATTGAATTAATCTTTTGCTTTGTTTAACAGGATTATCCTTCCATTGCTCATCTTGTGCAGAAGCTAAGTGAAAACAACATTCAAACCATATTTGCCATTACAGAGGAGTTTCAGCCAGTGTACAAGGTAAATATGAAAAAACCTCTTTTAGTTGTTGCTAAATTTTGATCAGTGGTAACATTTAAATTGTTCATAATTGCTTATTTAACAGCCCGAGGATCTGGGCTGTTACCTGTATCTTAACTTTGTAAGGTAAAGCAACCAAAAAGCATGCATGCTTTTTTCACATTTCTTTCTAGAAGAAAATGTTTTTTTATTTTGCCAAATTAAAATGAGGGCAAACCAACAGTTGACTTTAAGTCACTTGATATTAAAACGTGCACACTCTTGGCCCATCAATACAGGTCATGCTGTTCCTTTGATCTTTTAGTTGGGGAAGTTATGGGGAAAGACTCCACACATGCATAGAATTAAAATCCACTTTGAAAGTTTGTACATATTTTGGGTTGTCAATGTCTGCTGTTGTAAGATTAGTTGTGCATCCTTTTGTGAGGCTTTATGCTGTGTGGGCACTGTCATTTAACACTGGTTTCCCTGGTCCATCGAGAATGCCCTACTCTTTTTTTTTTTTTTTTTTTTTTTTTTTTTTAGTCCTCATCACGCAAAGTTTTGAAAAATAGTGTTTATGGCAAACGTATCCGCTTAAGGAGAAATTATCCTCTTAGGCTGTATCTTTCATGACCCTTACCCAACGCTTGGATCGTTCCATATCCTGCGAAGGGGTATCCTAAACAGCCCATTAGGTCTCTCCAACGCGGCTTGCCCACTCTTTCCAAAAGTGAGCTCTCTATAACCAATACTCAAAACTATTGATGCGCTTAATCATTGGACTTCAGATGGTCACCAGGATCTTAAGAAACTACGATTTCCCTACCCAGTAGTGTTCCCAATCATTCCAAAATTCCAATCTTACTATGCGGTCCAGCTCTATCCGATAAATTTATTCTGAGTACTGAATTCAACCACTCTTCTACATTGGGGGGAAAGTGATTGACCCATTTTATGCAAATCTCACGTCTGGCGGTTAATATCAACAAAAATAACATTCCTCTGTTTTTTAATGAGACTGGACCTCCCATTATCATCCAATTTTACACCAAACAGTATCAATTGGGCGCTTACCTGAATTTCTTGATGAAGAACATCTGAGAGAATCTTACCTACATCTTTCCAATAGGATTGAAGGTGCGTACACAACCAGAACATATGGATGTCATCAGCTTGCTACTCGCCACATTTGGGGCAGCACTTGGCTCTCCCTTTGTTCATTTTCGACAACCTCTTGGGCGTCCAATATGCTCTGTGCAGAGTAAATAGAAAGTTCTTCTTCAAAGGTGCGGATTTGATAACCTCCCCAAATGCAGCCGTAGATACTTGCCATAATGCTGATGCATTCAGCGATGTACAAAAGGGGGGTGGTGATGGACGGAGCATCAGAACCAATCAAACACTCACACCCAGTCAACAGATCTGGGTTTGATTCATCACCATTCTTTAGCCCACTCTGCCACCCCAGTTCAGACATGGCCATATGCAAATCAATCTGACCCTGTGCCTCATGGGAACAGTCCAGCCCGAACTGCCAAGCCATGTCTTCCCTGGACCGGAAACAAGCTTCCTAGGACCGGTTTCTGGCATTTCAGCCGTCTTCAGCCAGGCTTGCTTGAATCCAGTGGCAAAGTGAGCAAGGGACTCCACGTCTGAGCATACCCTGCCAACTTATGGCGAACAAAGAGGTACAAAAGGGGGTGGTGATGGACGGAGCATCAGAACCAATCAAACACTCACACCCAGTCAACAGATCTGGGTTTGATTCATCACCATTCTTTAGCCCACTCTGCCACCCCAGTTAAGACATGGCCATATGCAAATCAATCTGACCCTGTGCCTCATGGGAACAGTCCAGCCCGAACTGCCAAGCCATGTCTTCCCTGGACCGGAAACAAGCTTCCTAGGACCGGTTTCTGGCATTTCAGCCGTCTTCAGCCAGGCTTGCTTGAATCCAGTGGCAAAGTGAGCAAGGGACTCAACGTCTGAGCATACCCTGCCAACTTATGGCGAACAAAGAGGTACAAAAGGGGGTGGTGATGGACGGAGCATCAGAACCAATCAAACACTCACACCCAGTCAACAGATCTGGGTTTGATTCATCACCATTCTTTAGCCCACTCTGCCACCCCAGTTAAGACATGGCCATATGCAAATCAATCTGACCCTGTGCCTCATGGGAACAGTCCAGCCCGAACTGCCAAGCCATGTCTTCCCTGGACCGGAAACAAGCTTCCTAGGACCTGGGGTGAATGTATGACCTTGTTCTGCATTCTGTCCATCAATTGTTGTTGATGCATTCAGCGATGGCAGCGCCTTCCCCCAGATCTTATTAGGTAGTGTAAATTCCTCGTGTCCTTCATCAATAAGCGCCCAATACCAGAAGGCTACTTATTTCTTCTCGAATCTCGCTTGGTTTTGCCTCCAGCTCTATATTTCCTATCCCGTCTTTTTTAACGTTTAGGTCCAGCTCATTGGCTGATAGTACTTAAACTTGGATAAACCCCCATTCGTTAATTCTACCAGTCTGTCCCAATCAACAATGTTAAATCCAGATAATAGTTGTCCCCATTCCAGCACTCCGCTTTCTCTCAACGGGACCGATAATGCATCCTTTAAACATTCAGGCGTGCCA
Organism: Triturus cristatus; assembly: GCF_964204655.1. NCBI lineage: Eukaryota > Metazoa > Chordata > Amphibia > Caudata > Salamandridae > Triturus > Triturus cristatus. Next base: position 450,156,935 of record NC_140593.1, on the reverse strand, counting down.
GGCGAGTCCCAAATAGGGGCATAATAACTATAATAAGGGATCTTCCACAAACGCCTTATGTGGACCCACAATCTAATAACTGCTCCCAAAAATGTTTATTTAATTTTCTTAAAGTATTTCATATGACCCAATATGTATAGAAAATGGTCACCCTCCAGACCTATCATTGCTTGCAAAAAAATTGGGAGAGAGCTATATATTTTTTTAAAGTACTCTGATATTCTTAAAATGGAATGCCCTATAATACTGGAATAAGTCCGGGCAGGCTATCCCTCCTTGTTCCTGAGGAGAATGCTCCACTCTTACTCGAATGTCATATTATTTCCAGGGGCGGCTCCTCTACTAGGGCGGAGGAGTGTCGTCCCACTGCTTTCGCGCACTCTCACGAATAACTTTTAGTTATTACCATTTTATATTTGCTTCGCGCATTGTGGGCGGGTGGGACTGCTTTGCTCTTTGAGCAGGTCAGGGAGTAGTGGATTGCCCACTCCTGAGTGCACAAAGACTGTTTGGTCGGCTCTCCCAGGCCGGCCAAACCTGTCATGCGCACTCTGCCCTTCTCCATGCAGGCTGCATTGCAGCCTGCATGGAGAACATGGCCACCCCATTAGCTCCTTGCTGGGCGCCGTCCCGACCAATCACAACGCTGCTTGCAGCATTGTGATTGGCTATGGGGAGGGAGCCTGGCTGTCTGCTTCCTGTTCCTGTCGGAGGCAGGAAAGCAGGGCAGCAGGGCAGCAGGAGCAGTAAAGACGCCGGACCCGGCAGAAAGGTAGGTTTCTGTTTTTTAAAAAACTTTTTTATTATGATTAGGACCAGGAGGTACTGTTCGCCCTCGGCTCAGGACTGTGCTGCACTGAGCAGCGGAACCAGGGTGCTACAACACTAGACCAGGAGAGGTCTCCAGCGTACCTTGTGAAAGAGGGAGCTGAGGTTGCGGCACCGCGTGTCGCGGGCAGCTGGATATGTTGGTCCCAGAGGGCAGTAGTAGCCTGTTTGCTATGTCATTTTCAACCTGTGCAGCCCAAAGCCGACCTACCCGAAGCAGGCTGCTGGGCGTGCCTGAAGTTGGTCTTTACCATTGTCCTGGGGACCACGAAACTGCAGCCGAGTATCTCCCCACTCCTTGTGAGGGAGATTCATGTTGCTTACTTGCGACCCCTGGAAGGGAAGTACTACGTAGCACGGTGGGTTACTGTAGTACCTAACATGAATGTAAAGTAATTTTGGTGCAGTATTTACGGTCTGCATCTAATGGAATAGGAGAAACCTGCATATGTGGGAAAGTACTTGTGTGCTGCAAACATTTAAAGTGACATTTGTATATCTTCAGGATATACATGCAAATCATGTCGGTGGCAACGTATGATTCTTTCTATTCTTGCACTACTGGTGTGGGTTACCGTAGCACATTCTCCGCAAGTGTCTGAAAAGGGTCATAAGGACTACCATAGGGGCAAATGTATTTAAAGTGATATCCATGCAATGTTTTGCTCTGTAACTAGTGTTCTATTTGAACACTGCATACTTTGAGAAGTACTTATGAGTTACCTACCTGTGGGGGCAGCAGGAGCCAACCAAATCTCAGTGGCCTCAAAGTCCCGAAAGACTATCCCGGCCCCCCATAAAATTAGTCGACCAAGGGAAAATCAAAACACAAAGAGCCCCACGGGTCCCGATTCTAGGATACATGTGTAGGTTAAAGCTTTCCTCCAGGAGTGGAGAAAGGTCACATCGGGCAAATGGATGCTCAACCTTGTCCAAAATGGATAAAAGCCTTCCAAGCGTGGTGGAGGGCCAATTTGGGCAAAGGGGTCCTCAACCTTGTCCAAAACGGTTATCTCGTAGTGTAGGAAGCTGTCTGTTTATATATGCGGGAAGCTGGCTCTGTATGAGGTATACCACCAAGTGGTTCTATTGTGCACAGTCCATAGACTCCCCCAAAGTGTACCGGGCTCAATGTAAACGCAAAGTGCTCTATTTGTAGTAGTGTGGGCGAGCAGCCTTCGGCCTAGCACAGAGGAGTGTAAGACATTTGTTGTGCACACAGTGACTAATGAATGGCACACAAGTCAAAAAGAAGATCCACACTAATTTTAGAAAAATACTCTTCTTTCAATATTTATTTAAAGACCAAGATGTTTGCAAAAAGGCAAGTACCTATTCAAGGAAAAATACTTTACACTTTAAAAAGTGGACAATTTTCTCAAGCTTTGCAATGTTAACCTATGGGAAGAAAACAAGAATGCAGTTTCACAGGTAAGTACACGACTTACAAATCCAGTCTTCAGGGTTTGAGATCCGCACCGGGCAAGGTTCAAGTTGGGGTGATTTGAAGATGCACTGCTTACAGGTCAGCAAAGTGGTGTCCAGAGTTGATCGCCCTTATTTAAGGTGGGGGGGGCAAGGCAAAACCAAACTTGCACCCACAGGGGCAGCTGGGTGCAGAGTGCCAACACAGCAGCGGGCACCCAATGCTTTTCAATGGAGGAGATCGGTTTTGAACAAAGGCTGTAGAATCGGGTCAGGAGGCCGGATGAAGAAAATCTAGAGCTGCCCAGGTAAAAGATGCTAGGGAACGTAGGGACACCAAAAGTGGAGGCCCCCAGGGTCTATGGGTGCAGCGGTGTCCTCGAGCGTCAAAAAACTCTTACCGGGCAGGTCGCTGTCGGGGAGAGCCTTCAAGTAGAGGTTGCATGCGTAGAAGAGGAGTCCGGCAGGGGTCAGCCCATGGTGGACTCTGCTGGCTCGGAAGCGTTTGGAACCTTTGAAGGACCAGGGGGGGGCCCACTGGGCCTCAGGCCGTGGACTTCGGGTGCAGAGCAGTGTCCGGAGGCAAGTTCCCGGTTCCTCATGTCAGTCCAGTAAAATATGCCCCATTACATTTTGCCTTTATCCCACATGTGCACATGCCCTGCAACTGTATTACTGTTTTTGTCTTCTTATCTACGTAACATGGATTTATCCCGACCTGGAATTTTAACAACGCGTTCCTGAGCTTGAGGTTTGGTGGGATCTCAATATACGGAAATTGGTCATCATTGCTCCAACCTTTAACCAGAAATTGTTTGTATGAATTACCCCTCATGTAAAACAGATCCTCCTCTCTTGAGCTTTTGGTTATAATGCTGCATAGCTCTTGCTTAAGGATCTGTATCCCCTCCATTGATCTGGCATTAGTGACAATATGACGCAGAGCCTATCTAACAAATGTCTTACTTGCGAGGCTTAGTTCAGTTCGCAGTTCTTTATCTCCACTTTGCAGAGGTGTGATATTTTGAGGGTTTCCTCTCTATTTAGTCTCTGCCAGACTTTCAGTGCAGCTTGTAACCCCAAATAGCCCCAGGCCGTTATCTGGCATTCAACCCTGGTTGAGGGCGGCAATGCAAGAAGCTTTTTCACACATTTACCCTCTTCAGGATTCCAATCCAATTTGCCACTTGGGGTTAGCACTTCGACCCCATATTAAGAATTGGGGGTGGACCATTGCTGTAAAGGCAAAAGGTATGGGGCGTAGAGTGGGTCCTCCATACGTTAGAGTAAACTGGTTTAGGCCTCATACCCTGGACAATACCGTAGTTTTTAGCGATTCAACGTAATCTCTCCAATTTAACTTGGCATCCAACCACATTCCCAAGTGTTTATATTTTTCAACTACAATTTTATTTCCGTCCAACCATCAATCAAAACACCCCTTTCCTTCCCCAACACCATTATCTTCGTCTTTTCCAAGTTAACCGTGAGTCTTTTGCTTAAGCAGTAGTCGTAGAAGGAAACCAGTTTTTGTAGTCCCACTTCTGTCATGTCTACTATCACCAAATCATCGGCGTAAAGTAGTCATGGCAAGTGGGTCCCACTCATATAGGGCAATGACTTATTGTGTTTCTTTGGTAGATCGGGCAAAAATAAAGCGTATAGTAAGGGAGCCAGAACACAGCCCTGTCATAGGCGGCTCTTTATCTGAATTCTCTTTGATAGTGTACCTCTGGTGGTTAACACCACTCTGGCCCAATTCTGAGAATTAGTTCCTGAATAAGAGCATGAAACGCCTTGTGGATGCCGAGCTGCCTCAGCATATTCCACAGCAGCTTACGGCCAACCAAGTCGAAGGTGGTCTGGAAATCAACAAAATAATCAGCCCCTCAACTCAATAGACTTCTTTGCCATTGCCCATAAACTAAGGCAGCGGTTGATTGGCCTTCTTTAAAGCCACCTTACTGGGCCGGGCTGAAGTTATTTTGCTCCACCCAATTTTTTATTTGACCGAACTATACTTTGAAGAATACATCCGTCAGGCTGAATAGGCGGTAATTCTTGGTTTGCGTAGCATCATCCTTCTTATATTAAAGCTTAATATTGTGCCTTTCCAACTCTCTGGAAATCTCCCTTTTGAACACATGCTACAAATGGAGTAGATTACCCTGTAAACATCTATTTGTAGCGTATAGTCCTGCAGATTCACATGCACTCTCCTGCCTCCCCTACAGGTATTAGATGGTTGCAGCATATTCAACAGCAAGCGCTTACTTAGCACACTATTTCCTCACTCCTTATATGGCAAGGGGAAAAAACATTATCTGACAAAGGAACTGTTAAACATGAGCAATAATGCGAGTGGAAGGAAAAATCGACGCAGAATGCTGATCATAAACTTCCTCGAGGAAAAGCAGCTTGCAGAGTCCGGGCCCAACACTATAAGGCAGGAGTATGCATTGCATGTGAAACTGCAACATTACATGCTACAAATAGATACTTACAGGAGAAGTAGCATACTCCTTCTCTTACTGCTTTGTAAGTGAAGCCTATGAATGTAGTATTTATTACTTTGTGTGTTATTTTGTTCAGATGTGTGCTGGGATGACAAGCCCTGCAATTTTCCAGCAAGGTTCCAAGACATCTTGCAGGGTGTTTGTGTCCGGTTAACCTGATTCGCAGACCTCTTGGGAAGAGGAATTTTACCACCAGAGGAGGGGGTCCATTCTGGTTCAAAACAGCTGAAATCCTTAAGCAATGGATTACAGTGCAAACTATAACTTGTACCTACCATGTCAAGAGATAACCTCACATATGACATCACCAGTCAGATGATTGATTACATCACTGCAGACATTAAAAGGAATATAGAATAACTCTGGTGTTTTATAGATAATTCTCTAGGCGCGCACCACTGTAGATGAACTCGGGAGAGTGAGAAAGTGCAAACCACAATGCCATAGAGGACCTGTTTGAGGAGCTTGACCTCGCCCCTTACCTTCACTTGTCTTTCAAGGAGGTAAGGTCTCCATGTAAAATTAAAAACATAACCATGGGGTCCCATCCCACCAAACAAAAGCTTCCGGAGCTGTTGGCTGGGTATGCTAAGGACTACCCATCAGAAAATGGTGAAGACCAATCCGAGGAGGAGGAAGAAGAGGAAGGGGATGACCAGGTAGATCAACCCCCTCCACTTCATAGAGAGAAAAGGGCCCAAGTGCCCCTGACTCCAAGAGTCAACCTCTCAGTACCTAGATCCCAAACAGGTGGATCAGGTACCATTGAGGACAGCCTTTTAGCAAGGTTGACCAAAAGACTGAATCTAGAAACCAGGTTGCTGGCTCTAGAGAGGGAGCAGAGATGGACCTAGCTCCCATCAATGGTGGCAGCAATTTACTCAAAATGGTTCACAGCCTTTGAGAGGGTTTGTAAAATGAGAAAAGTGAAAGTCACTCTGGGGGCACTCCTTTGGGAACTGTTCTCTGGTAATTGCAGAGACAGACTCTTGACTTTTTCTGGGGCAGATACTGGGTCCTATGACCTCATGAAGAGAACTCTGAGGGATTGGGCTCACAACTGAGGAATATAGAATTAGGTTCAGGGGGGCTCACAAAACCCAAAATCAATCCTGGATTGACTTTGTAGAATACTCAGTTAAAACACTAGATGGTTGGTTAATTGGGCACAATGTGCATGATTTCAATGGACTTTACAATCTGTTTATGAAAGAACATATTTTAAGTAACTGCACTAACGAAAAGTTACATCAGCGTTTGGTAGACCTAGGTCTAATTTCTCCCCAGGAATTGGGAAAGCAGGCAGACCATTGGGTCAAGACAAGGGTGACAAACGACCACTGGGGTGACCACCTCCCATGGGGAAAGGTGGTGAGAATCTCCAAGATAAAAAGCCTGAGTCTTCAAAAGGGCCCCAAAAACCTGCACTGGGGGGTGGGTCCCAAACTCTTCCCAATCTACAAACAAGTACAGGGGAAAGAAGTATGATCCTTTAAAGACCTGGTGTAACAACTGTAGAAAGTTGGGACTCTTAACTGGAGATGCTATGTGTCCGAACGAGCAGCCCCCTAGTCCCAGTACAGCTAATCCTGGTGTTGCAAGTCTCCAGGTGGAATCAACAGTGTGCCAAGAGCAAATCGGGTTGAACACTAAAGCAGTTCTAGTTTCAGAAGGGGAAGTTGAGTTTGTCACTGTAGCTGTGTAGCCACCCAACTTAAAGAAGTATTTGCAATGCCCTTGGATCAGTGGGACTAGGATAGAAGCTCTGATGGATACAGGTGCCAGTGTCACTATGGTGAGAGATACACTGGTTTCCCCTGAGTAATACTTGATTGGGAGAACTTACACAGTCACAAATGCTGACCGTGTTCCCACTAACCATGCAATGTCTGTGGTGACATTCAGCAGGGGGGGGGGGGGGGGTGTTACTGGCCTGAAACAGCTAGTGGTCTCTCCAAAGCTACCCGCTGCATGTCTTGGCAGTGACCTGGAAACCTCCTCATGGGCTGAGGTTGAATTGAAAACCCATGCAGCAATGCTGAATATCCCTGTGATGGTGTGTGTAAAAACAAGAGCACAGAGCAGTAAACAGGGTGAAAAAGAAGTGTCCAAGAGGAAAGGTAAGAAGACTGGGGAACCAGCTTCTGTACAGCAAAAGGATCGGGACCCCTCTTCTCAGGGAGAGGACTTGGACACCCCAGAGGGAACTGAGCCAATGAAGCGTGATCCTGACCAGGTTGAGATCTTGGGCCCAGGGGGACCCTCTAGGGAAGAGCTGTTCCTTGAACAGCAGTGCTGTCCAGCTCTTAAAAGCCTGAGGCAGCAAGATGCTGCACAGGAAAAATCGAGATGTCAGTGGTACCCATAGTTTATTGGAAAGAGGGACTACTGTACACTGAGGTCAGAGACCCCAACCCTGGAGCCACTAGGAGAGTGGTAGTGCCTCAGATGTACAGGGAGTTCCTCCTAGCTTTAGCTCATGACATCCCTCTAGCTGTGCATCTGGGCCAAACCGAAACCTGGGAATGGCTAGATGGCCACTTTTACTGACCCCCAGATGTCTCAGAAAGTAAAGGAGTTTGTCAGCTCCTGTGTCACCTGTCAAGCCAGTGGCAAAACAGGTGGACACCCAAAGGCCCCCTTGATACCACTACCTGTGGTTGGGGTTCCCTTTGAAAGGGGTAGGTGTGGACATAGTGGGTGCACTCCCACAAAATCGGGAAACAAATTCATTCTAGTCGTAGTGGATCATGCCACTAGGTATCCTAAGGCAATTCCCCTTAGGACCACTACAGCTCCTGCAGTAGCCAAGGCCCTCATTGGTGTCTTCACCAGTGTAGAGTTTCCTAAGGAGGTCGTTTCGGACATAGGTTCCAATTTCATGTCTGCTTACCTCAAATACATGTGGAAAGTGTGGAGTGCAATACAAGTTTACTACACCCTATCGCCCACAACCCAATGGTCTTGTTGAGAGATTCAACAAGACATTGAAAAGCATGATTATGGGGCTCCCTGAAAAACTCAAAAGAAGATGAGATGTCCTCTTACCATGCTTGCTTTACGCTTACAGAGAGGTGCCACAGAAGGGAGTAGGAGTTTCCCCCTTTGAACTTGTTTGGCCATCCTGTGAGGGGACCACTCTGTCTTGTAAAAGAGGGTTGGGAGAAGCCTTTCCAAGAACCCAAACAAGATATTGTGGACTTTGTGCTTGGCCTAAGGTCCAGAATGGCGGAGTACATGGAAAAAGCATCCAAACATCTTGAGGCCAGCCAGGAGCATCAGAAGCACTGGTATGACCAAAAAGCTGCACTGGTAGAATTTCAACCTGGGCAGAAGGAGTGTGTTTTGGAGCCAGTGGTAACAATGGCTCTCCGGGACAGATGGAGTGACCCTTACCCTATCCTAGAAAAGTGAGGTCACCTACTTTGTTGACCTGGCCACAAGCAGGACACCCAAAAGGGTGATCCATGTGAACTGCCTTAAGCTTTTCCATGATGGGGCTGACATCACCATACTGATGGTGACTGATGAGGATCAAGAGACAGAGTGGACCTCTCCCTGACCTCCTCTCATACTGCCCAAAAGATGGGTCAGTGGATGGATTTGTCTTTTCAGACACCCTCTCTGCCCAACAGTAGACTGATTGCAAGCAAGTCTTGCAGCAGCATGCAAAGCACTTTTGCTTGACCCCTGGTCAGACAAATTGGTGTACCCATGAGTTGGACAACGGTGACAGTTCACCTTTCAAAATCTTCTTGCCAGTCTGATCAAGTCAAGGAAAGCATCAGAGCTGAAGTCAGCAAGATGCTGGAGTTAGGGGTTATTGAGCCCTCTGAGAGCCCCTGGGCCAGCCCGGTTGTTTTAGTCCCCAAACCTCATCCACAGGGTGGCTCAATTCTGTCACCAAGACAGATTCTCACCCTATTCCAAGAGCAGATGAACTGATGGACAAACTAGGTGTGGCCACATCTAAGTACCTTTGACTTAACTGCAGGGTACTGAAAAATTGGCATGGCCCCAGGAGCAAAAGAAAAGACCGCATTCTCCACACCTGATGGGCATTTACCAGTTTACTGGTATGCCCTTTGGTTTAAAGAATGCCCATGCCACTTTCCAGAGGTTGGTGTATCAAGTCCTTGCTGGATTGGAGCCCTTTAGTGCAGCTTATCTAGATGATCTTGCTGTCTTTAGCTCCACCTGGCAGGAACACCTGATCCACATTGGGAAGGTTTTAAATGCCCTGCAAATTGCAGGACTAACTATCAAGGCATCGAAATGCCAGATAGGGCAGAGAACTGTGGTGTACCTGGGCCACCTTGTTGGTGGAGGCCAAGTACAACCCTTGCAGCCCAAGATCCAGGCTATCCTGGACTGGGCAGCTCCAACAACCCAGACCCAAGTCAGGGCATTCCTTGGCTTGACTGGGTACTACAGGAGGTTTGTGAAGGGATATCGGTCCATTGTGGCTCCCATCTCAGAACTTACCTCCCAAAAGATGCTCAAAACGGTAAACTGGACAGTTTGTTGTCAAAGGCTTTTGACACCCTGAAAGAGGAAATGTGCTCAGCACCAATTCTCAAAGCTCCAGACTATGCCAATCAGTTCATTGTGCAGACTGATGCCTCTGAGCTATGTATAGGAGCTGTCCTATCCCAGACCAATGTTGAAGGCCAAGACCAACCTGTTGCTTTATTAAGCAGAAGGCTTCTCCCCAGGGAGCAGCGTTGGTGCGCCATTGAGAGGGAGACCTTTGCTGTGGTTTGGTTCCTGAAGAAGTGAAGACCATACTTGTTTGGTACTTGCGTCCTAGTTCAAACTGATCATAGACCTCTCAGATGGCTAATGCAGATGAAAGGTGAAAATCCTAGACTGTTGAGGTGGTCTATCTCCCTACAGGGAATGGACTTTGTAGTGGAACACAACTTGGACTGCCCATGCCAATGCAGATGGACTTTCCAGGGTTCTTCCACTTAGAAAATGAAGACACTCTAGTGAAAGGTTAGTCTTGTCCTCTTTCACTTGGGGGGAGGGAGGGTTGTGTGAGAAAGTGCCCTCTTTCTGCATGGTAGCCCCCACTTTTTGCTGGACTGCTTTGACTGAGTGTGCCCTGGGCTCCTGTGCCTAGGGCCTATATTCTTTCCCTAAAACTGCATTGAAAACAAAGCCCAATTGGTATTTCTGGCCACAGGTCTGCCCCTGGTAAATGGTACCACAGGTACCCATGGCACTGTGACCAGGGACAACCTCTATGGGCTGCAGCACTTATTGTGCCACCCCTGGAGGCCCTGTACCATTACACTCACACACTGCCTTTGCAGGCTGTGTGTTTTGATGCAGAACAAAGTGAAGAGTCGACATGGCACACATCCCTGTTTGCCATGCCTACAACCCACTGCCCTGGCATAGATCAGCCACCCCTCTAACAGGGTGCCCTACACCAGTGGTGAGGGTACGGGTGCATGAGCCCTGTGCCCCTACAGTGTAAGTCCATTCTTAGACATTGTAAGTGCAGTGCTGCCATTAATAGTATATGGTGCTGGAAGTTTTTAACTATGAACTCCACAGCACCATAATGGCTGCACTGAAAACTGAAGTTTGGTATCAACCTTCTCAGCACATTAAATCCACACTGATGCCAGTGTGGGATTTAATGAAAAATGCACACAGAGGGCATCTTGTTGATGCCCCCTGAAAAACGACCTACCACTAGTGTCCAGGCTGAATGGCTGCTTTCAGCCTACACCACCAGACATGTTTCTGGACCCCTGGGTCGAGAGCCTGCTGCGCTCAGGGGCCTGAAACAATGCACATCCTAGAACGAGGTGCCAAGCCTCCCCCCAACAAATCCCCCCCCCCCCCCCCCCCCCTTGATGGGCAGGGTACACAAAGGGTAAGCTCCAGAGGCTTGCCGACTTTGTGAGCTTCCTCAGGCCACTTGCTGCTTTCAGCAACTAGTCCCCACTGGTTCTGACCCCCACTTTGGGCAGGAAAACCGGCGGGAAAAACAAGTGAGGAAGCGAGGTGTGCCCACCTCTGCCAACTCCACCCCTCAGGTTGGGGAGGCGAGGTGAAGCACCACTCAGTCCCTGCCATCTTGCAGAAGGGGGCACCCAGCCAACCAGGGAAAAGCTTATACCCCCTACCACCTGAGGGTGGCATAATAGGAGGTGTATCCACCCCAGGGAAGGGACCCATTGGTCCCAACCTTTTTACCTACCTGTAACACCCCTAAATCTTCCTCAGACAAGAACCTGCAAAAAGAAAAGAAGGACCGAACAGCCGTGCCGAAGCTAACCAGAGGAGGACCCTAGTGCCGTTGAGGGTGTAAGAAGAGTGCATCCTTGACCCTGGGGGACCCCTGAGTCTAACCCCAGAACACCAACTCCCTCAACAAAGTACTTGCCTTTAAACCGATAACACTATTTTCCTCCATAGGATAACATTGGCTGTTTTTCTATGAAAAGTTTCTAAGTGTGGAGTTGAAGATTCTACTAACAAAAACGATTTTACTGACGTGTTTACAGCAAATGTCCCAGTTTAGTATCTAGGTATACTACACTGTGTAAGAAAAGTAACCTCAAAAGTAACTTACCTGTAATTTTACAAAAAGTCCCATACAAAGTATATGTACTGTAGTCTGAAAAGCATTGCATTATCAGTAACACTACTGTAATCAAAGTACATTTACAATTGCAATCCAAACTGTTACAACTGTATATGTACTGCAAAGTATTTATCTCTTACCCGTGCCAGGCTTGCTTAGTTCTAGGAAATAAAATAACTATAAGAATAGTTTTATACAGAAACAATTGGTCTGAAGTTCAGTCTTTGAGCGTGTGAATCAATTTGCTGACTGAGTGTGTACAACAAATGCTTAACACTGTCCTCTGATAAAGCCTTACTGTTCGACCACACTACCTCAAATCGAGAGTAAGGTGCTATCTGACTTTACCTCTGCCTACCTTTGGGATTTCACTGGACTCTGTGCACACTATATCTCACTTTGGTATAGTATATATAGAGCCAGCTTCCTACAAGGAGACTGGCACAATGTTCCAAATCTTTGACATTGTTTATGCAGTTTTCACATCTGATATTTTTATTATCCCCAGTTCCATCTAAAATTGTATTTTGCAGTTAAACTTATTGACCCTGTAAACTATGTGCATTGTGTATACTTTAATTCATTTCAAAAGTACAAAACACACACTACCTTGTTACTAGAGTTCTTTGGACATTTAAATTCTTCCCTACTGACTGGCGTTTTTCAATAATTGAGTGTTATTTTTATTTTTTTTGCACAGTTTTTTAATCTTTATTTTAAATGGTAACTTTTTGTATTTTTGAAGGAGTTGAAAAATCTTATTCCAAAATCTGCTGTGGGAACCCTTTCATCAAATTCCAGCAATGTGATTCATCTGATTATCGACTCTTATAATGTAAGTGGGTTGCAATCTGTAGCTTTGTATTCTGTCAAAAAAAACATCTTCTTGCTTGTAGACCTTTAGTCTTAACATATTTTTCTAATCACTGCCTTAAGCATGTTTTCATTTGTATTTAACTTTGTTGATTATCTAGATTGAGCCTTTTGTGAAACATACGTATATGCATCTTAATGGGTCTTATCAAATTAAACTTTTTAATTGATCTAAGTCAGCCACTAGTGCTGCACCATGAGCTGCAGTTCTGAACTACGTAACTTGTTTCCATGTAGCTAGAAAATTGCACTCCCCCAATCTGTACATCTTGTTCTAATGTTTTAAACATTTGTAATGTTTTAAAATGTATTGCTTTTTTCACGAGCCGTTGAATAGACCTGGTGAAAGGATTGCTGCCATTTTCTATTTGCATTGTGTAGAACTGTGTAGTACTTGGAATGTTATCTAGATCATCATTCTCCATTTTATCTGTTGACTCCATTGATGCATATGGCCCACTTACCATGCTCCCTTCCCCTCTCAACACTTTACCCCCTTCTTCTTCAGAATACTTTATGGGCAGAAAAATAAACCTGCAGCACGAATATTTTCTATGGCATAACATGCAACAATTTTGTTGCCATTGCCAGGGAATGTGCAACGTTATTTTTATTATTGATTTTTGGCAGATTATCTGGGACCTATTTCAGGACTCCATATTAATGGTTGATTTGATCCGGAGTGAAAGGCATGAGCTGCTATTTCTGAATGATTAGCCACTTTTTACTTCATTTTGAACCTGCAAATCATAATTGCATGCTTAATGAAGAACTTTAATAACCTAATAAAAAACAGTTAAGTAGTGAAAACCTATAGCTGTTTTTTGTATTTGTATCATATTTTCTTCCCTTGGATTTGACCGCTGATCTTGGAATTAATTATCAAAATTGTTTAGTCTTTATCTTCAGAGGTCATCTTGGAAAACAGCAAGCTTCCGGAGGGTGTTACCATAAGCTACAAGTCCTTTTGTAAAAACGGTGTGAATGGTACTGGAGAAAACGGAAGAAAGTGTGCTAACATATCAATTGGAGATGAGGTAAACTACCTAGGTTTAAAGCTTAATATTTTTTGCTTTCCTTTACTATATCATGCATGCAGTCCATAATCAATGGAGAAATTTGAAAAGATGTGTGGTGAACGCAGTTAACCTTTGCAACAAATTCTTAAATATTCTAGCAAAGGATGTGTGACATATTATTAAAAGCATTCACAATGTTCTATTTAGACCCTTAAGGTTCTTCACTCTGGCATATCTAGTTCTGATATTTTGAAAATAAAATGTGCAACAAATATATTAAAAAAAAGACCATTTGTGCTTTTGGTCCACGAAGGTAAAGCTGCTCCTGAAGAGCTAATGTGAGAGCTTCAGGGTATGTTACTAAACAGCTGTTTTTCACAACTGGTGCATAACGTACAGGAATTGTGAACATTTTATTTCCTTTACCTTTTGCCTTATTTTGCAAACAAATGGACAATCTATAAAAACTGGTAGAAAGACATTACTCCATATATGATCTCCATTCGTAGTCGGATACTTGATTTCAGATGTTTTTGAACAAGTCAGTAGTTTGATTGTGCTCTCCTGACAGGGTCAAAGAAATCGGCATGTTGGCGTGTTCTCCATGGGATCAAGCCCCAAAGCACATTGCATGTCCTTTGAGTTTCTCTTAACAGATGGGTATGTTATCCAGTTGAGGTTTTTTTTTTTTTTTTACTTTTTTTGACATTTTCAAAACAGATAAACAATCATTGGCATTGAATATGTTGAGATTCGGACCATTTATTTGTGCATATGCAGTCCGCATCTGATATAACAATACATTGACATGACAATAACAGTGAATCCCCTGCTGCCCTCTAGCCTTATCGTGGACTTTCATAGTGTTCATTATTCTACCATTTATCATCTTTAATCCTTCAATCACTCACGTCCAAGTCTGAATTTTCTTTTGGGGGGTCGCATATATTCCCTCGATAGGCGTTCCATCCTCCCCATATCTGGGTCCATTTTTTGGGGCAGCCTCTATGTATATATACTGTTTTTTCGACGATCATTGTGGTATCCATGTCCCTACACCACTGGGGAAGGGTAGGAGGCTGTCGGGATCCCCATCGCTGAGCTATGTTTCGCTTCGCCAGCATCATGCCCAATGTTACCCAGGTTTGCGCCGTACGATTAAGATCTGTGGGTTTCCATATATTAAGGAGGCATCTCCTCGGTTCCGGGAGAGTCGTGATTTTCGTCACCTGCGAGAGTGTATGCATTATCGCCTTCCAGTACTGGTCAATTACGGGACAAAGCCAGAGGGTATGAATGAGAGTCCCTTCTTCACCACACTGTCTAAGGCAAAGCGATGAATCTGTCCGATTAAGTTTATGCAGGAGTGCGCGGGTATAATAAGTGCGATGTAGAATTTTGAATTGTATCAATTTAAGTTTTGATGGTATTGCAACCTCTTTGGGGGATGAAAGTGCTTCCTGCCAATCTGTTTCGTCAAAGTCTCCTAATTCTGTTTCCCATTTAGATTTAAGGGCTTTTAGGAGGTCTGGCTGGTTATTTATTATTTTCCGATATGTTTGGGATGTGGCTTTTTTAGCCATATGTTCTGTGAGGAGTCTATCTTCCAGCGGTGAGGTCTCCGCCAGCTGTGTACCCGGTGTGATCGCAGCCAGGAGTGCGTGTCTAATTTGTAGGTAGCGAAATTGTTCGGTGTCTGCCAGATCATATGTAGTCTGTAAGTGCGCAAACGTGACTATTTCGCCTTTCTTCCAGAGATCTCCGACTCTCGAGATTCCTATCAGATCCCATTGTCGAAACCCCTTAGTATTGCGCATCATACCCAGTCTTTTGGTGTCCCACAATGGTGTGGCCTGTTATCTTTCCCTCCTATCCTAGCGTTGGTTGTGCCTTAAACCAGACTTGTATAGTATGTGCCGTTGGGCCCGTGATGCCATGTCTCCTGTTCTTGTTGTATAGCGCCCCCATAACCACTGCGGCACCCAGCAAATGTCGATCCATACAGTATGCAGGGTTGTCACCTGGTACATGTAGCCATTGGTTTATAACCATGAGCTGTGAGGCCCAATAGTATGTTTTGATGTTGGTGAGGGCGATACCTCCGTCATTCCAGCCTTTTAGTTTATGGAGTGCTATCCGTGGTGTTTTCCCCACCCATAGTAAACTGGTCACTTCTGCGTTTATTGCGATAAAGTATGTGGGGGAGACCAAGAAGGGTGTGTTCTGCGGCACGTATAGAAATCTAGGGAGTGCCATCATTTTAAAGAGGGCTGCTCTTCCCAGCAGCGTCGGTGGTAGGAACGCTTGATGTCACGCCGAAACCGGGCTAGGGGTTGTGTAAGATTTTCAGCGACTAATTGTGTTCTGTCCGCTGTTGCATATATCCCTAAATACTTTAAACCGTTCCCCGCTATATGTATTTCACACCCCCTTGGAAGCCGTGGTGGGGATCCCCGGAGCACATAGAGGTAGGATTTCTCCCAGTTGATGGTATATCCGGACACCCTCCCGTACGACGTACTTGTATCTAGGAGACAGTGAATTGAGCGTGTCGGCGAAGCTAATTATAACAAGACATAGTCCGCGTATAAGGAGATGCGATCTTCCCATCCCACCGCCCACTTCAAGCCACGGATGACCGGTTCTTGCCGTATCCAGGCCGCTAGCGGCTCCAACACCAGCGCAAACAGAAGATGAAAGGGGGCAACCTTGTTGTGTCCCCCGTCCCAGCGGAAAGGCGCTCAATATGACCATTCACCACCACCTTCGCCAATGGCCATGTGTACAATAGCTGAATCCAAGCGCAGATCTTGGGACCAAACCCTAGGTGACGAAGAACTGCAAAGAGGCAGGGCCATTCCACCAAGTCAAACGCCATCCTAGCATCTAGTAATTAAATGACTGCATCCTCCTCTATAATGGAGCGGCGCGCCATGACCCCATGTAACCGCCGCAGGTTCAGGGCGGTATTACGGTTTGGCATAAACCCGGATTGATCCGGGTGTATTACTGTGGCTAGGCACGGCTGCAGTCTCGCTGCCAAACTTTTGCTAGGATCTTTGCTTCGGCATTGATCAAAGAGATCGGACGGTAGGATATGCATTCATGTGGTGGCTTATTGGGTTTATGAATGGCCACTATGGTGGCCAGTCTCTGATCTTGGGGTAGGATCCCCTTCTCTAAACTGTCAGTGTACATGTTTAGTAAGTGTGGAACAATTTGCGTTGTTGCTTTCTTGTATAATTCCACCGGAATTCCGTTTGGCCCCATTGCCATCCCTGTGTGAAGGGCGGCTATTGCAAATGTTAGTCCTTCAGGAGTCAAATCTTTTTCTAGGGCTGTAACCTCGGATGGGTCTAGTGTGGGCATAGCTATATCTTTAAGGAATTCCAGATTTTCTGTTATGGTGGTTGTGGCCTCCGGAGTATATATTTTTTTATAATGCGCCGCCAAAGCCTCTGCAATCCGCTGGGGCTCCGCCGTAAAACTACCATCGTCCAGTTGGATCCGCGCCACCCATCTAATAGCCCGTTCCTTTTGTTCCAGCAAGGCCAATAACTTACCCGCTCTATCACCTAGTTCGTATATAGTGTGTTGTGTTTTGGTGTGTCTAGTTTTCGCCGCTTCCCAGACGTAGGACTTATATTCTTGCTGCGCCATGTGTACCCGATGTGTAGTATTGTCATCTATATGCACTGCATGTTCCGCCTCTGCCCGGGACACCCCTTGTTCAAGACTATCTATCTCCTTTTGCTGGCTCCCCTTATGATCAATCCCCATCGAAATGGCCTGTCCTCGAAGGACTGCTTTGTAGGCTTCCCATAGTGTCGTCGGGGATGCAACTGACTGTTTTCTGCAAAATATTGCTTAGTTGTCACAAGAAAAGCTTTATTAATTTTAGGTATTTTAAGGTACCCGGGATAGATCGGGAATACCCTACGCCTCTGCGGGGTGAAGGCTGCGTATGTGATGAGGACTGGAGAATGGTCTGAAATACCCCTAGGCAAGTGCGTTACCTCTGTAGTACCCATCATCCCGGTCGCCAATGTAAAAATGTAGTCCAGCCTAGAGAGGCTATTGTGTACCCCCGAATGGAATGCATACTGTCGCTCTGTCGGACATCTGACTCTCCAAATATCTATGAGGCCTAATGCCTCTGTAAATTAAAGCAATTTAAGATTGGCACTACTGGGATCCCTAGGGGGCAGCCTGTCTATGGATGCATCCATCGTCGCGTTGAACTCCCCTCCCATTATTAATTCTCCATGTGGAAGTAACAGGAGGAATTCCCCCAAAGCCTGGAAGGCAGTCTGATGTAATGTCGGAAGGATATATACTGTCGCTAAGTTATATATTTTCCTCTCCCATTGGCAGGTCATTGCCGCAAATCGTCCCTGGTCATCTTTTCGGGAGTCGGTTATTATCAGTGGGAACCGCTTATTCACTAGTATACCCACCCCCGTGAACCTGATGTAAAGTCAGAATGTATTACCATTTTGAAGCCCCACCTATCTAGGGCTCTGCAGGTCGTGCCTGTTAAGTGAGATTCTTGGATGAGCGCCACAGCCGACCCTTTACGCTTGAGATATTGTAAGACCAGCCCTCGTTTTATTTTATCCCCTAAGCCATTTACGTTCCAGGACAACACTTTAAATGGGGGGCTGGGTGTTCGGGGATTCCCTATTCTTGGCCCCATGTCAGCATTTGGGGCAGGCATTCGTGTTTTATCTGTCATCTATTGCAATACGAAACTGCATTAAACATACATTCCTCCTCACATCAATGCCATAGATGCCGCTTGTCAATATCCTGTGTATAACTCTGAATTCCAAAACTAAACCTAAAATAACTTCTGTAATCTGCACCCATCCCTCCACCCCCCTCCCTGCCCAGCGGATTTGGAACTACCCGCCACCCCAACTCAGCAGAGTGCTTAATCCCCATAACTTTATACTTGCATAGGGGGAAAGAGCCACTCCTTGCCTTTCGCCCTCTCCCCAGACAGTTTGTAGTTCAGTGCGAGAAACCTGAAATTCTGGATGCCGGAGCCCAGTCTTTAATCATTGTAGGCTGGCCCTCCCTTGGGTCAGCCGGGTGAGCACCCCATCCCAACAAGTCCGGTATCCGCGAGACAGTCTGCCTTCTCTGCGTCATTCTAGCTGTGGACCCTCCGCTTCCTACAGTCCGGCGTCCTCTGACGATTTTGATGACTGAGACTGCTGTTTATGCACGGGACCCGTTCACCTAGAGTCTTTCGCTGGGCGCCAGCCTTCCAGCCAGTCAGAGGCCTCCGCCGGTGTGGTGAAAAACCATGTCTTTCCCTCCGCCTCCACGCGTAACTTTGCTGGTTATAGCATTGCATATTTGAATTCACGAGTGCGAAGTTCTTTTTTCACGTCCAGGAAATCACGGCGCTGCTTCGTCACTGCAGCAGTATAGTCCGGATATAGGGTTACTGTACAATTGTCCACTCTCAGCGGGGGAGCAATGCGCGCCGCCTGCAGGATGGTGTCCCGGTCACGGAAATTGAATATGCGTGCCAGGATCGGCCGCGGGGGGGCTCCCGGTCTGGGCCTTCCTCCGGGCACTCAATGCGCTCTCTCCACCGAGGAAAAATTGGGCAGCCGCGCGGCTGCAACTCATCCGTAATAAGTTTTTCGACAAAGAGGTCCAGGGCCGTCCCCCTCTCGCTCTCCGGCACGCCTACCACGCGTATATTATTCCTCCTGGACCTTCCCTCCTGATCGTCGAGCTTATCCAGCAGCTGTTTTTGCTCAATTTCTAATGTCTGTATCTTCTTTTTATAGGTCGCCGTTTCTTTGGTAAGAGTCTCTGTGGTAGTTTCCACCTCCTTCAGTCTTGTGCTCATTTTAGATATGTCGGCACGCAGCAACGTGATATCAGTCGAGATTGTCCCTATGGATACCTGCATCTGGGTCAGCGTGGCCATCACATCTTGGAGGGTAATCTCCTTTGGCTTGTCAGGAGGCGGCGCGTCCGCCTGCTCCTTGTGATAAGCATATTTTTCAAGTTTGGTGTGAGACCCTGTACGTTGCCCTCTGCCTCCCATGATGTTCGAGGCGGGCGGTGCTACGTTCTCAGGGGGGGGGGCGTCAATAACGGGAATCCAGCAGTCGCCGTCGCCTCCTACGGGGTTCTCCCACGTGCGGCCTGTCGGTTTTACCGGTTCCCGTTGCGCACCCCCTTTGGCAGATCTCGTAGCTAGTTTAACTTCCTCCTAGTTTCCGGCCAGTCTCACACTTCAGTGCGTTCCGGCCCCCCGCTTACAGTCTCAATCCGCACCAGGGACCACCGCCGCCCATGATATGCCTCTAAAGCCGAATCTGCCCCATTCACCTATGCTGCGAGCCAGCCGGCCATGATCGTCCCCTGGATTCCCCCAGCAAGGAGTCCGCCAGGGTCACGGCGCAACCCCATACACCTCCTAGAGGGGCCGACAATGGTCCTTTCGTGGCACAGGGGTCCGCACCTCAGAAGGTGTATCACGGGAGTCAGTTAACTGTACTGGCTTCCCGCACCTCCGAGTCTTTTTGCCTCCGATTACGGTCGCGCTGAGGCTCCCACACCCGACGGGCGGGGCACGGCCTCAATCACAGGGCGCCGGGCCTCTCCCGCAGCCGCCGCCGACCACCATACCTCCGCAAACGTCGGGTCTCGGCATTCGCCTCCACATCGCCGGGGCCTCGCTATGGGGCAAGCAGCGCTGCGTCCAGTTTCGGGCGCACTAGCTGTATTTCCCCCAGGCAGTGCGGGACCCACCTCACAGCTCCATCGGGTTCCTCCGGAGGACGGCAAATTCTTCCCTCAGGGCACAGTCTCCTCATATGCTGCAATTTTTTATCGCGATGCACTCGCGCAGGGCACTTGAACTTCAGGGCCGCAGGGACCAGGGCACGCCAGTGTGAAAGCTGCGTCCCCAGCGCACGAAGCGAGGCCCTGGCGTTACTTTCGCTTTCAGGTCTCAGTCACGTCGCTCCATCACGTTTTGCCACCGATGTTGATACCAGGCTGGAACCGCCCTCGATCGCTTCCCTGGTCGTCCCGGGGCTGCCGCCGACGTTCCGCCCTCGGTTTCTCGCAGGATTTATGCCAGGATTATTCAGGGAGTGGGTTTCAAACACGGAGCTGCACTAGGCTGCGCCCATCTTTGTTGGCTGCTGGCCACGCCCCCTCCAGTTGAGGTTCTTTGATGTTACATAGTGAGTGTTGAAAGGTAAAGAGTATTGTGGGTGTGGAAATTGTTCTACAATTGATGATAATGAGCAAGTATTCATGAAGCACACTGCAGCCAAATATGGTGGATCGGCCTTAGAATGAATGCACAAGCAAAGCGAAATCGGCAACAATTTTAACGAATAGTGTTTTGCTTTCTTCATGAACGTCTAAAGATTAGAAAACTCAACAGGAAGATAATTCCACCAAGAAGTATCCACAATAAAAATAGACCAGCTTCCACACACTTTCCAAACCCCAGTCCAAAACCATACTTGGGGAAACTGGAAACCATGTTGTAAATAAGAAAAGTATTAGCATAGAAAGTGAGAAGTACAATTCTGAGAAACTTAAATGGGACCCTTGGGGAGGGAGGGAGGGAGGGGAGGGAGGGAGGGAGGGAGGGAGGGAGGGAGAGGGAGAGAATATTACTGAGCAAATAGGAGTATGGCATAGTGTAACAAGTGAAGTGTGCCAACCACAGGTGACAAGGCTACTTTAAATGAGAAATCTTCTCCAACCTCTTCCCATGTTACAAATCTAATCCACCTGAGTGGGAAATTACCTATGGGCATCGTGACTGTAGGAAGCTGTAATTGTGTTGCAGTTGTCCCTTCCGGCCCACACATTTTGTCCCATTTTTGACTTCTAGATTTTCAACTCTGACCGTGCACGGAGGCTGGCTAACCAGACCTCCGTGCCAGTGCTCTTTCACCTAAAACAAGTAAAGTCTAATTGTAACTCAATTGACAGTAATTGGTACCTCTGGTACCTAGGACTTGGATACTCAAGAGGATCCATAAGGGCTGCAGCATGTCTTGCTCCACCCTAAGGGACCCACACACACATTTCAGCCAGGCTGCCATTGCAGACTGCATGTCATGGTGCAAACCATGACAAACACAACATGGTACACTCACTGTGTGCCATGCTGAAGTCATGTAATATGTGTAAGTCTCCCCTACAGCAGGCCTTGTAGCCCAAGGCAGGGTACATTATATTACATGTGAGGACTTAGCTGCATGAGCAGATATGCCCCTGTGCTGTCTAGTTTGATTTCTAGAAGGTTCAAGTAAACAGGGATACCAAAGTATATGTACCTGCCCGCCATCTTAAGTATATGTACTGGGCCTTGGTCATTACGAGTTCCCCAGCCACATCATGGCTTCACTGAAAATATTGGTGTTTGGTATCCAACTCCTTGTCTTAAATCTTTACTGATGCCAGTACAAAATTTATTCTGACATGCACCAGAGGGCACCTTAGAGATGCATCCTGAAACTGTATTAGTCTTGTAGTGTGCTGGCTGACTGAATCCTTCCAGCCTGCCACCATAAATGCGTTTCTGACCCCCCGCAAGTGCGGACCCAGGCTCTTAGGAGGTCAGAAACAATGCCTGCTCTGGCAGGAGGTGATATCACCTCCTCCAGCAGGATGGCTAATGAATCTACATACCAAGGCCAGAGATTTTAAAGCCTCTGCCGCCTTTGATATGTGACCCCGTCCTCCCCCAGACCTGGGAGATGCCACCCCCTGCCCTGGGGCCTATTACACCCCTAAGGTGAGCTGCCTAAGGGGGAACACAGAAAGAAGGGTTCCACTATCTTTTTAGGTCGAGCCTAGAGCAGCGCATGTGCTGCTTGCTCGACTTTTAGTAAGGGGGTTTTCAAAGTGCTACCCACAAGGTTTTCCTGGCCTAAAGCTTGCGTGCATGTGCGCGTAAACGCGCGCAGCCATCTGCCTTTCTTACCTCATTTAAGCCTTGTTTTACAGTTACGAGCCGTCATGGCTCATTAAGTGCTTTCGCGCGCAGCGCGCACACAACTCCCTCCGCCTCTCTCTCTCCCGCTGCAGCCCCCATCTATGCATTCCGCGCGGCCAATGCTTGTTTTTTAAAGCCTGCTTTTTCTCCAATGCGTAATTTTACAGAATGTGTGATTGTACGCTGTGGAAAGGCAGCTCAAAGTTGCACATTTCTTCGTATTGCTTTTTTTTCTCCACGAGGAAAACATTTCCTCGGCTCCCCCGCACATCTTAAAAAGATTTACGCCGAGGTGGAGTAAAATTCCAACCATTTCCAAGGTGGGAAGGAGTTGTATAGGAGTCCATTAATGGCCTCAAATGCACCGGTTTGTGGGAGTTGATAAACTTGTAAGGCACATCAGTCCTTGATCGCTCATTCCCCACTCTTCGGTGGAGTTCACGACTGCGCAATTCAACTCACTTCTGGCAGTGAATTAAACAGAAGTAAAACCATATGCCCTGGCAGTTATTCTTTTGTGGAATGTTGCCAGGCGTAAAGAATTCATATGTTCATAAACATATGTTTATGGCTGGATTCGCTTTGTGAAGCAGCCCATTATGTGTACAATGGGTAGCATGGTGTGTTTCGGACCTGGCCGCCTGCATTCTTCAGCTTATAGTTTTCCATTTCTTCTGCACCCTTTCTAGTGGGTTCATCCACACCAATGTGGCAGTGAGCTGCATGTAGCCCGTAAAGCAGCCATTTCAAGCCGAGGCTGTGATGTATTTGCTTTGTCTGCGCTCCAAATGTCTTCAGTGTCGAGTGATTGTGGTCCTTTCAGCACTGTCCTGCCGCATACCTTTTAATCACCTCCAGCATCTTGGCAAGCAGGATTTTGAGGTGGACTGTACTCCGTGCCAACATCACTTTAGTGAGAGAGTCCCTTTAAAAAAATAAATAAATAAAGATGACATTATTTTTCCTTTCTGATTATATTTAAAGGCTTGTGTTCAGTGTAGAGGAGCGCTAACATTTTTTACAGACATTGCTGGCGCCACCACGGCATCCCTCCGCGCCACCACGGCATCCCTCAGCGCCTTTGCACTAGTATACCGCCACATCATCATCCCTCAGCAAGACCTGAGTATCATTCAGCATCACCTCTGCATCGTCTCCGCACCATTCACCACCTCCGCATCACTCGGCACCACCTCAGCCTGCTCTCGGAATCTGGCATCTGTTGATTCTCCCCTAGCATCTGGCCGCTGCTAGTATTATAATACAAGTACTAGTTCCCAACCTTCACCCTCCGATTGTTTATGCCCCCTCAAAAAAAATCTTTAACAACCATTGGAATAGGCAGAAACAAGTTGCCAGCATTGCAAGAACATAAGAAAACTGAGGAAATGTTTTATTGTAAATACTTTTTTTTTAATATGGTCGTTCAGTTGTACATAATGCCTTCTTGGAGAGATATATATATATATATATATATATATATATATATATATATATATATATATATATATATATTCACTGAAAAAACCATAGGTTTCACACATGTTATAGTTAGCTGGACATTTTACTGATAAAAAACCAATGAAATTCCCCCGTTATAGTTACTGTAGGCAACTATAACTCACGCGACCGCAATCCTCTGCTGATGCTAATACTGTATTTAGACACTTATTTGCCCATGTCTTCTTCCATTAAATTTTAGCTATACATATATTACAAATATTTTTTTTTCATAAAGACACATATGTCATCAGCAGAGGATTACGGTTGCGTGAGTTATAGTTGCCTACAGTAACTATAACGGGGGAATTTCATTGGTTTTTTATCAGTAAAATGTCCAGCTAACTATAACATGTGTGAAACCTATGGTTTTTTCAGTGAATTTGCAAGGTTTTTTAAATGCTAATTCCTAACTATAACGTGTGTGAAACCTATGGTTTTTTCAGTGAATTTGTACGTTTTTTTAAATGCTAAGTTACTTTACGCCATTTGTGGCGTGCGCGCCCACTTAACGCAGGTCGTTCCGAGCGCGCACGGTGCGCTTCGCGCACCGCGTGTCCACGTTACGCTAGATGGGCCCTGAACGCACGATGCGCTTCGCGCACCGTGCGCACATGGAGGAAACATATGATGAGCATCGTTGTGACAGGTAAAATATATGTTTTGTAATTATATATATATATAAGACCTGCACAACTGGTGCTCTTCGGGCACCAGTTGCACACGGGGTGGGGAGAATGTGGATATTATTATTTTTTTTTTAATATTAGCTACTGTACGCGTACGGTAAGCGTAATCGGCGAAATTTCCGCAAAAATTAAAATTGGTTTTTTTCACTTGGGGGATCATTGGGGACTCCCTCGACATGGCTAGGTGCTTGGGAGCTGTCTAAACAGCCCCTTTACGTGTTTTTTCACTTTGTTTTTCAATCCCCTGTCAGAGTGCGAGAGAGAAAATGGCGGCCGCCGCTTCCTGGTTTAGACCGATTCGAATGTTTACTAAGATCTAACGGCCAATCAGAATCGCGTTCGCGCACGTCACCGTACGCGTACGGTAAGCGCACCGTAAGCGCACCGTAAGCTGGCTCAGATATATATATTGATTTAAAGGCTATTTTCTCAGAATCTACTAAACAGATTTACACCAAACCTACAAAAGGCACTTCCTTGACCTGGGGACTACCTCTCTGCCAAATTTCATTAAATTCTGTTCAGCCGTTCGGGCTGTAGCCCTGTCTAAAGGTCCTATGGAAAAATGCATGGGAAAAACGCGTTTTGGGACCCCCCTTTTATCTCAGCCCCCGCTTGACGAATCCCCCCGAGACTTTCAGGGTAGGAGCGGAGCGTAGCGCCCCACCTATTTTGAAAAATTCGCGAGGATTTGTCGACCGGCGCCAAAGTTATTCAAAATAGAATGTTGCGGATTTCCTATGGAAACGTGGTCCTAACTATAACTACCTACTGGCGACCGCCAGTAGGTAATATATATATATATATATATATAAACAAAAATGCTTCTGACACTTTATTATAACTTTTCAGCATGCTGCACAGCAGCCACACTTCTCTACAGCACAGCTTAAAGACATTGGCAAAGTCAATAGCTCTGGCTAAACACTTATAAGGCCCCAAAGGCGAGACCTATTGGCTATGCCAATGCTTGTATTTTGGTGGAATTAGGAATTCTAGGACAGGGTTATACTCACCCCCACATTAAGTGGCCCCATAGGGGGTGTAGTGACCCCATGGCTACTACTCTTCACTCCCCTTAACACCCCTGAATTGAGTATTTAGGTGGCTCCCTCACACCAGGAAAACAGATCAAGTCGAGACTTCAACTACTGGGAACCGAGGAAAACTGAGAAGGACCTACAGTTCAAGAACAGAGGACCTGCACCAACGATTGACGCCAAGCCTGCCAGGCTACTTGTACAAAACTAATCATCTAGGTTGGCTTCACAAGGAGCTGGAAACCCTCCTCAAACCCTTGGAGAACCGACCAGCACCTCAACAACTGGGAAAGTTCTACCTTGGAGTGGAGGAGGCCCTGCCCTGCACCAGCAGGCTCCGACTGGAGCTGCCCGGTCCAGCGTTCTAGCAACCCAGAAAAAGGTCTTCATGCTCCAGGAGGTCAGAACCCATCTCCCCACCGAGTTTGGACAGGCCAGGACCCCCAGGCGCTGCCCTGCACCAATACCCGTGGTACCAGAGCAGGTGCCACAACCAAGGCTTGTTGGGTGTCCAGTCCAGATACCAACACAACCTACTTTCGAGGGACATTGGGATCCACAAGGCCATCTTCGAGAGTGGCCCTATTTTCCCTCTTCGCCAGGTCGCTTACAATAAGTGAGACTCTCACAGCTTGACCCTGCTGGACCAAACACCTATGCGCCAGAGCCCCACTGCCACGGAAATCGACAATGTCCCTGTGCCCTTGAGACCCCATCCCCCCCCGTCCCTGCTTCTTTCTTACAGGTACTTTTTCTCATTGACTCTCGTGTGTAGGATTTGAGGCTACCACCGTGATCAGCAACTCTGCACCCAGACACCCCAGGGCAGGGGAAATTGAACTGCTTGTGGTTTCTTGGACCTCGGCCCCTTGCTTAACTGAAGTCTAGAAGAACAGTCCTGCAAGTAGTTTGCAAGTGTCCCTTTGCAGTGAATGTTTCTCCCATTGGATAACATTACCACGTTCGAGTCTCATGCGTTAAATCCGCATTTTCTACTGTAAAATTTGATAGTGTCTTAAGTACTTATTCGATATTGAAGTTCTTGGTGTTAAAACTTCTATTAAAAAAATTATTTTTCCAAAGTGGTCTCGAGTTACTTCTTGAGTGTCTCATTTATTGACTCTGTACAACAAATGCTTAACACGACCGTCTGATAAGCCTAAACTGCTCGCCCACACTACCGCATTTGTGATTAATTAAATTCCCGTAAGCCAATAAGGGTGGACTGAACTTTGTACATAGTGGACCTCATTTTGGTACACTAAATAAAAAAAAACGCTTCCTACAACAACCACAAATTTGCATTGTCCACTCACAACCGCTGCCTCGGGTTTTCTACAGTTCAGCTGAACTTCACAATATCCCTAAATCTCCCCTCTATACTTCACTGAAACAATTTGACTCCGACCTCTGGGTACCCGAGAATTTAAAGAGGGCATTTGTGATGTCGGCACACATGTGACCGAAGCAGCCATGGGACTAGATGAGGTAGGTCAGCAAGTAAATTAGTGGACAGGTGGTACCTGTAGGGAGCCAGACAAAAACACTTAAAACTGCCTCACGGCATTGCCAGATTACAGCCTTTCAAGGTCTGACAGCAAGCCAGTGCTGCTTCTGACCACAGACATGACATAGACCTGATTCTGCCCTCCTGCTGCTGAGCCAAGAGTGAGCAGTAGAAGGTAGAACAATAGGTTTCCTGTCGCAGGGAGGTGTGACCACCTCCCAGACAGGACTTGGTGTATTGGGCTGGGGTGGGGACGCTTGCCAGCGACACCAGACCGCTTTGAAGGACACATTTGGTGCCCTCCTTGCATACTCCATTTTGAGCCAGTTCAGGGAAACCTGGGCTCCCGCGCTAAACTGGACAAAGGGCATGGGAGTATCCTCCCCTCTGTCCAGTCTC
The DNA here is from genome assembly GCF_964204655.1 of Triturus cristatus. Lineage (NCBI taxonomy): Eukaryota > Metazoa > Chordata > Amphibia > Caudata > Salamandridae > Triturus > Triturus cristatus. The sequence continues at coordinate 450,129,540 of NC_140593.1, read as the reverse complement.
TCCTCTGGGTGAGACCCCTAGTCGTTCCACCCATTTTCCTAGGTTACTTAAGGGTGTACCTGTGGGTGGTTCCTTAGATTCGTCTTGGGGCAAGACTCGAGCCTAAAACCGATATCACTCTTCGACCGTCTGGACAAAGGGGTTTGCTGACTTCACCTGGAACCAAGACTGAGCCAAGGAAGTCTCCTGCTGCTCCTAGTCTCACTGTTCTGCAAGTTATCTTCGTCGTCTGTCTTTGTTTCTTCCAGGATCTTCACTAGACCTGTGGGCTTCAAGGGCACCCAAAGTAATCTCCCTTGGAGTAGTCACTCCCCTGCATCTGCAGGCACCGCAACAAAGCTGACCGGTCTGCTTCTCCTGACTTCGAAAGGCCCCGCAACACAGGTGGTGGTTCTGCAACTCCCTCGAGGCCTGACCTGTCCTCTCTGCAATTTTGAGGCCAGTATCACTCGTCAGAACCACTGGCACCGAACCCCTGTGCACCGTGTTGACTTGCCGTTGCCAAGGCTTTTTGGCTCTGTACTCCAGAGAGCTTTGTGCTACAAGAAACTCCAGTCTCCGGCATCTCTTCCTGCCAAGTACAGCATCATCACTGCATCCTCTGCACTGTGGGCCTTCATTCTTGGTGAGCTGCTTGAGGTCCTCTTGCGACGCCAGTGGGTCCTTCTGAGGGTCTTCTCCTGCTTCAGTGGGCTCCCCTGCTTTCTCGGGGCCTGCTCTGACTATCCTGCTTGTGGCGAGTTCCTTGGACCTTGCTGGTCCCAACGTTGCTCCTTCTTTGTTCTCCATGCCAGTTGCGGCTACCAATGCTTGATGTGGGACTGCTCAGGCACGACTCCTGGTCTTCCTCAGTGTCGCCTGATCCTCACCCCTGCAGTGACAAGGTCCCCGTCAACTCGTCTGAACCATCTGACGTTGGTGGGCATTGTTCCTCTGTGCCTCCTGGTCCCTCCTAGGAGGCATAGACTCTGTCCCCTCTGCTTGCAGGTTCATCACTTCCAGAATCCACACTTGGATTCCATCAGACTAATTCACCTTTTTCTCCAGAGGCACTTTTAAGTCTTCCATTGTAGTCTACGGAGGTTTCCAAGGTCTCTACATCCCTATGCACATGGCTTCCCTGGTGTAGGTACCTGGACTCTGGGGCATCCACGGGTGGGGTGGCTCTGTAACCTTCCGTCCTCCACGGGAATTCTTCAGGGTACTTCTTCAAAACTGCAACCCAGACTTCTCCATTGACTTCCATTGGGCACGCGGCAGTATTCCCACTCTACACACAGCCCTTCGTGGGGTTTCTGGGTACTTACCCTGGGCCGTTCCATGTGTCCCCAACTCCTCAGGGTCTTCTGGTCCAAGTCCCATCTTTTCCTGCAGTTCACATTCCACGTTTTTAATATATGTCTTGGTCTCCTGGAGACTACTGTATTTTGTGCTACTTACCCTATTGCAATTAAAGTATTGTTGTGTATGTGTTGATATCTCCAAGTAGGAGAAATACCAATGTGTTAGTGCGTGTATTTTTATATAAACACTGTGTGGTTCTTTTTCGTTTAACCTATACTTAATGTTTAAACTGGCAAACCAAGCTGCTTATCACTCTCTCTCAAGATGGGCCTGAAGGCAGCTCTCCACAGCTACCACTTTGAGAGGTTTCTGTTGTTATCAAAGACCACTAAAATCACCATAAGGGTTGCCTGAATTAGTGCAAGATGCATCACTTTAATAAGTGTGCACCATATACTAAGCCAGCCTCCTACACACACACACCCTATCCCAAGAGCTGATAAATTGACAGGTTGGGAGCAGCCAAAGGTTTAATTACTCTTGATTTGACATCGGGGTACTGACAGATTGGTCTGACCCCTGGAGCAAAAGAGAAATCCTCATCATACTCTACCCCAGATGGGACATAACCAGTTCACTGTAATGCCATTTGGATTAAAGAATGCCCTTGCCATCTTCCAAAGCTTGGTGAACTAAGTTCTTGCTGGATTGGTGTCTTTTAGTTCAGCATATCTTGAATATATTTGGGTCTATAGCTCCTCTTAGCAGGATCACTTGATCTACCTTGGAAAGGTCTTTGAGGCTCTACTGAGAGCAGGTCTCACTAAAAAGGCCAGCAAGTGCCAGATAGGGCATGGATCTGTTGTATACCTGGGCCACCTTTTAGATGGAGGCCAAGTTCAACCCTTACAGCCCAAGATCCAAACAATTGTGGACTGGGTAGCTCCAATAACACCGACTCAAGTCAGGGCATTCCTTGGCTTGACTGGGCACTACAGGAGATATGTGAAGGGGTATGTTACCATTGTAGCACCCATCACAGAACTGACCTCGGAAAAGCAGCCAACGAAGGTAAACTGGACAGTGAGCTGCCAAAAGCCATTTGACACTGAAGGAAGCAATGTGCTCAGCACCCATTCTAAAAGCTCCAGATTATTCTAAGCAGTTCATAGTGCAGATTGATGCCTGTGATCATGGGATTGGAGTGGTCCTATCCCAGACCAACTGTGATGGTCATATCCAACCTGTAGGTCCTATCCCAGACCAACTATGATTGCCATAACCAGCCTGTTGCTTTTATTAGCAAGAGTTTGCTCTCCAGAGAACAGTGTTAGAGTGCCATTGAGAGGAAAGACTTTGCTCTAGTTTGGTCTCTGAAGAAGCTGAGACCATACCGGTTTGGTACTCACTTTCTTGTGAAAACTGACCACAGGCCTCTCAGATGGCTGATGCAAATAAAAGGTGAAAACCCCAAACTGTTGAGGTATTCATCTCCCTACAGAGAGTGGACTTTACAGAGGAGCACAGACCTGGGACTGACCATACCAATGCAGAGAGCCTTTCCAGATTTTTCCACGTAGAAGATGAAGACTTTTGGGAGAGGCGAGTCTCATTCTCTTTTGTTTGGGGGGGTGTGGGGAAGTGCCCCCTTTTTGACATGGTCACCCCGACTTTTTACCTATTTGATGCAATTGTCCTACCGTTTGACATTAAAGAACATTTTGGTTACCACCTGAAGCAGCCTTTAATAATGGTAAGGGAGAGAGTGGAGAAGGGGAATCTGGGTCCTGTAACAACTGGAAGGCTTTGAAATTTCTGTATTCTGTTGATTTTGAGAGCAAATAAGAACTATATAAGTAACATAATATGCTTTAAAGCACACTAAACGCTTTTGTTTCTTCTAGGTGCAATTTGAAATTAGTATCACTGCTCACAAGTGCCCAAAGAAAGGGCAAGATGAAACCATTAAGATCAAGCTGCTGGGATTCACTGAGGAAGTGGAGGTTGCTCTTCAGTTCATATGTGAATGTGACTGCCAAAATTCAGGCATTCCAAATAGTGCAGACTGTTTCAATGGGAATGGAACCTTTGAATGTGGAGCGTGCAGGTACACAGATATTACTTTTACTGGAATCATTTAAATTGTAATGTTTTACGCAGACTATAGCCAGGTCTTTACAGGATTGAATAACCCTGTGGGCCAGGTATTTGTGTTTTTTGTATATGGACCATTTTCTAATACGATTAGGAGAGTGTATATTTCACAGTCAAGCAACTGGTGGCTTGGGTGATGGTCTGTTCATTGGTTACAGGAGGTGCATTAGCAGAGCATCACTCAGGAAGTCACATTCATGCACTTTTTAGGGCAGCATTGAAACTGTTGAGGCAGCTTTGGTCTGACTGAAGTAAAAGTCTGAAGCGGTTTGAAGCTACCAATCCATCTTTCACTGATGCATCTCTCAACCCCTTAGTAGTTTGCACCTGCTTGCAGCAGTGCAATTTTGTAATTTATCTCTTATAGCCCTTGTCTATAATGGTTTTGAAATACAGCGGAGGTTCCATACATATGTAATTTGTATTACATTAATTTATTTTGCTTTGTTTCTACTGTAGACCTATTAGGTCTTCACACTGCTTCCCTATCACGTCTTAAATCTCATCGTACAAGAATGCTATTACTTCATGCAGTTTGTTATTTCTTGCTTTTCTTTGTTTACTTGCTCAGAGTGGCATGCTTAATTGGTATTCCTTTGGAGACTTTTGCTTTTGCTTTCTGCCTATCCATAGCCTCTAGCCTTCGCTCAGTGAGTGTTTGTACTTACCTTCTTTTACTATTTCTGTTGGTTGGAATTTGGTTGGGCTGATCTTTAACGTTTGTGCAGTCATACATGGGGTAGTGAGCAAATTTTATCTTGCAATACTTGATTCAATTCTTTATTTCTAGATGCAACGAAGGACGTATTGGTAGAATCTGTGAATGCAGAACCGACGAAGTAAATAGTGACAATATGGATGCTTTCTGTAGAAAAGACAACGCTTCAGAAATTTGCAGTAATAATGGAGAGTGTATTTGTGGCCAATGTGTATGCAAAGAAAGGGAGAATCCAAATGAAATTTACTCTGGAAAGTTCTGTGAATGTGACAACTTTAACTGTGATAGATCAAACGGCCTGATATGTGGAGGTAAGCATTAAAAAATCAAATATGGCGGAGATGTAGAGCAAGTCAAAAAGAAATAGAATTCACAGAAATTCCCCTTTATAATTGTTCATATTCTCAAATAACCACATGGTAATTTTAGCATTTCAAATTAGGCAATAGAAAATTCAAAATGTGATTATTGGTAGCAGCTGGCAAAACTATGAATGGAGAAACAAGATTATTTTTCAGTTGAACATTCTCTGTCTCCAGGTTAAAGTTACACAGAGTAAAACCACTTCATGCAAGTTTTTGCTTTTTAAGAAGATATACTCTAAGTTAAGCATTCTGTACATTTTGCAAATTGTCAGTTTTGTAACTTTTCAAAATAGAATTGTTTTTGTAATACTTTGGCGTAAAGCAGAGATTATTTTGTCTCCTAGGAAATGGAATTTGCGATTGTCGAGTATGTAAGTGCTTCCCTAACTTCACTCGTAGTGCCTGTGACTGTTCACTGGATACAACTAGTTGTATTGCAACAAATGGCCAAATTTGTAATGGCCGTGGTACCTGTGATTGTGGACGGTGTAAATGCACAGATCCAAAATTCCAAGGAGCCACCTGCGAATTGTGTCAGACGTGTCCTGGTGTATGTGCTGAACACAAGTAAGTTTTTACAGCTTACGAAATTTGTTCAAAATTAAGTTTATTTTATACGTTATTGTAAGAAGAGACAGTCAAACTAGTAAAGGTGTAAGCATTTCAAATAGAAGTTTAACACATTTGGAAAGAGAACATGTTTACAATGTAGACATAAATATTATAAGTAATTGAAAGTAGCTACCCCTATGCCTTGGTACATTTCTGTACCCCGTCAGTAAGTTCCACATGAGTGTCACGTCTTTAAACTGATTCTCAAGGTTAAGAAACAGACATTTGTTCTGCATGCACCACTGCTTACACATAAAAATGCGTAGGTGGGCATACCCCCTTTATTTTAGCTCTTGTGCTGTATTGTCCGGCCCTGCTCTGAAGACTAATCTGCTTTTCTCATGCTCAGCAATTCTTAATTGCCTTGGGATTTTTTTCTTCAGATTTTCTTGCAGTAAGCTCTTTTTTTTTTAACATGTAAGCCACTTGTGAAGTTCCACAGGGAGTTAGAAGTCAATTCAGAAGTCTCTATTCTGAATAACCATTCAGTTCATGTCAATGCCCCGCGTTGGCCATGATCTCGGTTGAACCGTATGAGCAAATGTGACTCCATAATATAGAACTTTGATTTTATTATGAAGATGAAAAGTTTGGGTATAAAGCCATCGTAATTGCTTGGGAAAGTGAAGAAGGTGTCGAGAAACACCGGAAAAATCAAGCGGCAGATGGTAACAAATGACCCTAAAGCCCTGAGAGCCACCTTGAAGTCAAAAAGCGATAACCAAAGGTTGTCACAAACTTAGTCGGACGGGTCCCATCCAAAGAATGCCGATGGGGGCAACAAACCTTTGAGCGAACCCTTGATGCCAGCAGGTACAATGTAGGGAGCGAAGAAAACACTAGGACGAGAAAAGCAAAGAACCGACTGCCCTGAAGACTAATAGCCCTCCATGATGACCCACACCGAACCCTAAGTGTAGTAAGCTGGGTTTCTGTTGCAGTAACCCCCCCCCACACACACACTTACTTACTTTTTGCCACACTACTGATGCACTTTGACTTGATGTGCCGTGGGCCCTGCCAATCAGGTTCCCAGGGCCTGTGTTCTTTCACCAAAACTGGACCTTGTGCTCCCAATTGGCACCTCTGGCCACCTGTCAGTCCCTTGTAAAAGGTACCAAGGGTACTGTGGCCAGGGAAGGCCTCTAAGGGCTGCAGCATTAGAGAGCCACCCTTAGAGATATATATATATATATATATATATATATATATATATATATATATATATATATATATATATATATATATATATATATATATATATATATATATATATATATATATATCCCACACACATACCTGCCCCCCACATACACATCTTCACACACTTCCACACACATCCCCCACACACATCCCCCACACACATCCCCCACACACATCCCCCACATACACTTCCCCCCACGCACACTTCCCCCCCACGCACACTTCCCCCCCACGCACACTTCCCCCCCACGCACACTTCCCCCCCCACGCACACTTCCCCCCCCACGCACACTTCCCCCCACACGCACACTTCCCCCCACACACACACTTCCCCCCACACACACACTTCCCCCCACACACACACTTCCCCCCCACACACACACTTCCCCCCACACACACACTTCCCCCCACACACACACTTCCCCCCACACACACACTTCCCCCCACACACACACTTCCCCCCACACACACACTTCCCCCCACACACACACTTCCCCCCACACACACACTTCCCCCCACACACACACTTCCCCCCACACACACACTTCCCCCCACACACACACTTCCCCCCACACACACACTTCCCCCCACACACACACTTCCCCCCCACACACACTTCCCCCCCACACACTTCCCCCCCCCACACACTTCCCCCCCCCACACACTTCCCCCCCCACACTTCCCCCCCACACACTTCCCCCCCACACACTTCCCCCCACACACACACTTCCCCCCCACACACACACTTCCCCCCCACACACACACTTCCCCCCCACACACACACTTCCCCCACACACACACTTCCCCCACACACACACTTCCCCCCACACACACACTTCCCTCCACACACACACACTTCCCCCCCCCCCCACACACACACTCCCCCCCCCCCACACACACACACACTTCCCCCACACACACTTCCCCACACACACTTCCCCCCCCCCCCACACACACACACACTTCCCCCCACACACACTTCCCCCCACACACACACTTCCCCACACACACACTTCCCCCCACACACACTTCCCCCCACACATACTTCCCCCACACACACACTTCCCCCCCACACACACACTTCCCCCCCACACACACTTCCCCCCACACATACTTCCCCCCCACACACACTTCCCCCCACACATACTTCCCCCCCACACACACACTTCCCCCCCACACACACTTCCCCCCACACACACTTCCCCCCCCCCACACACACTTCCCCCCCACACACTTCCCCCCCACACACACTTCCCCCCACACACTTCCCCCCCACACACTTCCCCCCACACACTTCCCCCCCACACACTTCCCCCCCCCACACACTTCCCCCCCCCACACACTTCCCCCCCACACACTTCCCCCCCCACACACTTCCCCCCACACACTTCCCCCCCCACACACTTCCCCCCACACTCACACTTCCCCTCACACTTCCCCCCACACTCACACTTCCCCTCACACTTCCCCCCACACTCACACTTCCCCCCACACTCGCACTTCCCCCGCACACTCGCACTTCCCCCCGCACACTCGCACTTCCCCCCGCACACTCGCACTTCCCCCGCACACTCGCACTTCCCCCCGCACACTCGCACTTCCCCCGCACACTCGCACTTCCCCCCGCACACTCGCACTTCCCCCCGCACACTCGCACTTCCCCCCGCACACTCGCACTTCCCCCCGCACACTCGCACTTCCCCCCGCACACTCGCACTTCCCCCCGCACACTCGCACTTCCCCCCGCACACTCGCACTTCCCCCCGCACACTCGCACTTCCCCCCGCACACTCGCACTTCCCCCCGCACACTCGCACTTCCCCCCGCACACTCGCACTTCCCCCCGCACACTCGCACTTCCCCCCGCACACTCGCACTTCCCCCCGCACACTCGCACTTCCCCCCGCACACTCGCACTTCCCCCCGCACACTCGCACTTCCCCCCCACACTCGCACTTCCCCCCCCCACACTCGCTCTTCCCCCCCCACACTCGCACTTCCCCCCCCACACTCGCACTTCCCCCCCCCACACTCGCACTTCCCCCCCCCACACTCGCACTTCCCCCCACACACTCGCACTTCCCCCCCACACACTCGCACTTCCCCCACACACTCGCACTTCCCCCCACACACTCGCACTTCCCCCCCACACACTCGCACTTCCCCCCCACACACTCGCACTTCCCCCCACACACTCGCACTTCCCCCCACACACTCGCACTTCCCCCCACACACTCGCACTTCCCCCCACACACTCGCACTTCCCCCCACACACTCGCACTTCCCCCCACACACTCGCACTTCCCCCCCACACACTCGCACTTCCCCCCACACACTCGCACTTCCCCCACACACTCGCACTTCCCCCCACACACTCGCACTTCCCCCCACACACTCGCACTTCCCCCCACACACTCGCACTTCCCCCCACACACTCGCACTTCCCCCACACACTCGCACTTCCCCCCACACACTCGCACTTCCCCCCACACACTCGCACTTCCCCCCACACACTCGCACTTCCCCCCACACACTCGCACTTCCCCCACACACTCGCACTTCCCCCACACACTCGCACTTCCCCCCACACACTCGCACTTCCCCCCACACACTCGCACTTCCCCCCACACACTCGCACTTCCCCCCACACACTCGCACTTCCCCCACACACTCGCACTTCCCCCCACACACTCGCACTTCCCCCCACACACTCGCACTTCCCCCACACACTCGCACTTCCCCCCACACACTCGCACTTCCCCCCACACACTCACACTTCCCCCCACACACTCACACTTCCCCCCACACACTCACACTTCCCCCCACACACTCACACTTCCCCCCACACACTCACACTTCCCCCCACACACTCACACTTCCCCCCACACACTCACACTTCCCCCCACACACTCACACTTCCCCCCACACACTCACACTTCCCCCCACACACTCACACTTCCCCCCACACACTCACACTTCCCCCCACACACTCACACTTCCCCCCACACACTCACACTTCCCCCCACACACTCACACTTCCCCCCACACACTCACACTTCCCCCCACACACTCACACTTCCCCCCACACACTCACACTTCCCCCCACACACTCACACTTCCCCCCACACACTCACACTTCCCCCCACACACTCACACTTCCCCCCACACACTCACACTTCCCCCACACACTCACACTTCCCCCCACACACTCACACTTCCCCCCACACACTCACACTTCCCCCCACACACTCACACTTCCCCCACACACTCACACTTCCCCCCACACACTCACACTTCCCCCCACACACTCACACTTCCCCCCACACACTCACACTTCCCCCCACACACTCACACTTCCCCCCACACACTCACACTTCCCCCCACACACTCCCTCCCCCCCACACTCCCTCCCCCCACACACTCTCTCCCCCCACACACTCTCTCCCCCCACACACTCTCTCCCCCCACACACTCTCTCCCCCCACACACTCTCTCCCCCCACACACTCTCTCCCCCCACACACTCTCCCCCCCACACACTCTCCCCCCCACACACACTTCCCCCCACACACACTTCCCCACACACATACTTCCCCCCCCACACACACACTTCCCCCCACTTCCCCCCCACACACACTTCCCCCCCCCACACACACACTTCCCCCCCACTTCCCCCCCACACACTTTCCCCCCACACACACACACTTCCCCCCCACTTCCCCCCCCACACACACTTCCCCCCCACTTCCCCCCACACACTTCCCCCCACACACTTCCCCCCCACACACTTCCCCCCCACACACTTCCCCCCCACACACTTCCCCCCCACACACTTCCCCCCCACACACTTCCCCCCCCACACACTTCCCCCCCACACACTTCCCCCCCACACACTTCCCCCCCCACACACTTCCCCCCCCACACACTTCCCCCCACACACTCACACTTCCCCCCACACACTCACACTTCCCCCCACACACTCACACTTCCCCCCACACACTCACACTTCCCCCCACACACTCACACTTCCCCCCACACACTCACACTTCCCCCCACACACTCACACTTCCCCCCACACACTCACACTTCCCCCCACACTCCCTCCCCCCCACACTCCCTCCCCCCACACACTCCCTCCCCCCACACACTCCCTCCCCCCACACACTCTCTCCCCCCACACACTCTCTCCCCCCACACACTCTCTCCCCCCACACACTCTCTCCCCCCACACACTCTCTCCCCCCACACACTCTCCCCCCCACACACTCTCCCCCCCACACACACTTCCCCCCACACACACTTCCCCACACACATACTTCCCCCCCCACACACACACTTCCCCCCACTTCCCCCCCACACACACTTCCCCCCCCCCACACACACACTTCCCCCCCACTTCCCCCCCACACACTTTCCCCCCACACACACACACTTCCCCCCCACACACTTCCCCCCCACACACTTCCCCCCCACACACTTCCCCCCACACACTTCCCCCCCCCACACACTTCCCCCCCACACACTTCCCCCCCACACACTTCCCCCCCACACACTTCCCCCCCACACACTTCCCCCCCACACACTTCCCCCCCACACACTTCCCCCCACACACTTTCCCCCACACACTTTCCCCCACACACTTCCCCCCACACACTTCCCCCCACACACTTCCCCCCACACACTTCCCCCCCACACACTTCCCCCCACACACTTCCCCCCACACACTTCCCCCCACACACTTCCCCCCACACACTTCCCCCCACACACTTTCCCCCCCACACACTTCCCCCCACACACTTTCCCCCCACACACTTCCCCCCCACACACTTTCCCCCCACACACTTTCCCCCCACACACTTCCCCCCACACACTTTCCCCCCACACACTTCCCCCCACACACTCCCCCCCCACACACTTCCCCCCACACACTTCCCCCCACACACTCCCCCCCCCCACACACTCCCCCCCCCCACACACTCCCCCCCACACACACTCCCCCCCACACACACTCCCCCCCACACACACTTCCCCCCACACACACACTTCCCCCCACACACACACTTCCCCCCACACACACACTTCCCCCCACACACACACTTCCCCCCACACACACACTTCCCCCCACACACACACTTCCCCCCACACACACACTTCCCCCCACACACACACTTCCCCCCACACACACACTTCCCCCCACACACACACTTCCCCCCACACACACACTTCCCCCCACACACACACTTCCCCCCACACACACACTTCCCCCCACACACACACTTCCCCCCACACACACACTTCCCCCCACACACACACTTCCCCCCACACACACTTCCCCCCCACACACTTCCCCCCCCACACACTTCCCCCCCCCACACACTTCCCCCCCACACTTCCCCCCACACACTTCCCCCCCACACACTTCCCCCCACACACACACTTCCCCCCCACACACACACTTCCCCCCCACACACACACTTCCCCCCACACACACACTTCCCCCACACACACACTTCCCCCACACACACACTTCCCCCACACACACACTTCCCCCCACACACACACTTCCCTCCACACACACACTTCCCCCCCCCCACACACACACTCCCCCCCCCCACACACACACACACACTTCCCCCACACACACTTCCCCACACACACTTCCCCCCCCCCCCACACACACACACACTTCCCCCCACACACACTTCCCCCCACACACACACTTCCCCCACACACACACTTCCCCCCACACACACTTCCCCCCACACATACTTCCCCCACACACACACTTCCCCCCCACACACACACTTCCCCCCCACACACACTTCCCCCCACACATACTTCCCCCCCACACACACTTCCCCCCACACATACTTCCCCCCACACACACACTTCCCCCCCACACACACTTCCCCCCACACACACTTCCCCCCCCCCCACACACACTTCCCCCCCACACACTTCCCCCCCCACACACACTTCCCCCCACACACTTCCCCCCACACACTTCCCCCCACACACTTCCCCCCCACACACTTCCCCCCCCCACACACTTCCCCCCCCCCACACACTTCCCCCCCACACACTTCCCCCCCCACACACTTCCCCCCCACACACTTCCCCCCCCACACACTTCCCCCCACACTCACACTTCCCCTCACACTTCCCCCCACACTCACACTTCCCCCTCACACTTCCCCCCACACTCACACTTCCCCCCACACTCGCACTTCCCCCCGCACACTCGCACTTCCCCCCGCACACTCGCACTTCCCCCCGCACACTCGCACTTCCCCCCGCACACTCGCACTTCCCCCCGCACACTCGCACTTCCCCCCGCACACTCGCACTTCCCCCCGCACACTCGCACTTCCCCCCGCACACTCGCACTTCCCCCCGCACACTCGCACTTCCCCCCGCACACTCGCACTTCCCCCCGCACACTCGCACTTCCCCCCGCACACTCGCACTTCCCCCCGCACACTCGCACTTCCCCCCGCACACTCGCACTTCCCCCCGCACACTCGCACTTCCCCCCGCACACTCGCACTTCCCCCGCACACTCGCACTTCCCCCCGCACACTCGCACTTCCCCCCGCACACTCGCACTTCCCCCCGCACACTCGCACTTCCCCCCCCACACTCGCACTTCCCCCCGCACACACACTTCCCCACACACACACTTCCCCCCCACACACACTTCCCCCCACACATACTTCCCCCACACACACACTTCCCCCCCACACACACACTTCCCCCCGCACACTCGCACTTCCCCCCGCACACTCGCACTTCCCCCCGCACACTCGCACTTCCCCCCGCACACTCGCACTTCCCCCCGCACACTCGCACTTCCCCCGCACACTCGCACTTCCCCCCGCACACTCGCACTTCCCCCCGCACACTCGCACTTCCCCCCGCACACTCGCACTTCCCCCCGCACACTCGCACTTCCCCCCGCACACTCGCACTTCCCCCCGCACACTCGCACTTCCCCCCGCACACTCGCACTTCCCCCCGCACACTCGCACTTCCCCCCGCACACTCGCACTTCCCCCCGCACACTCGCACTTCCCCCCGCACACTCGCACTTCCCCCCCCACACTCGCACTTCCCCCCCCACACACACTTCCCCACACACACACTTCCCCCACACACACTTCCCCCCCACACATACTTCCCCCACACACACACTTCCCCCCCACACACACACTTCCCCCCCACACACACTTCCCCCCACACATACTTCCCCCCACACACACTTCCCCCCACACATACTTCCCCCCCACACACACACTTCCCCCCCACACACACTTCCCCCCACACACACTTCCCCCCCCCCACACACACTTCCCCCCCACCACACTTCCCCCCCCCACACACACTTCCCCCCACACACTTCCCCCCACACACTTCCCCCCACACACTTCCCCCCCACACACTTCCCCCCCCCACACACTTCCCCCCCCCACACACTTCCCCCCCACACACTTCCCCCCCCACACACTTCCCCCCCACACACTTCCCCCCCCACACACTTCCCCCCACACTCACACTTCCCCTCACACTTCCCCCCACACTCACACTTCCCCTCACACTTCCCCCCACACTCACACTTCCCCCCACACTCGCACTTCCCCCCGCACACTCGCACTTCCCCCCGCACACTCGCACTTCCCCCCGCACACTCGCACTTCCCCCCGCACACTCGCACTTCCCCCCGCACACTCGCACTTCCCCCCGCACACTCGCACTTCCCCCCGCACACTCGCACTTCCCCCCGCACACTCGCACTTCCCCCCGCACACTCGCACTTCCCCCCGCACACTCGCACTTCCCCCCGCACACTCGCACTTCCCCCCGCACACTCGCACTTCCCCCCGCACACTCGCACTTCCCCCCGCACACTCGCACTTCCCCCCGCACACTCGCACTTCCCCCGCACACTCGCACTTCCCCCCGCACACTCGCACTTCCCCCCGCACACTCGCACTTCCCCCCCCACACTCGCACTTCCCCCCGCACACTCGCACTTCCCCCCGCACACTCGCACTTCCCCCCCCACACTCGCACTTCCCCCCCCACACTCGCACTTCCCCCCACACACTCGCACTTCCCCCCACACACTCGCACTTCCCCCCACACACTCGCACTTCCCCCCCACACACTCGCACTTCCCCCCCACACACTCGCACTTCCCCCCCACACACTCGCACTTCCCCCCACACACTCGCACTTCCCCCCACACACTCGCACTTCCCCCCACACACTCGCACTTCCCCCCACACACTCGCACTTCCCCCCACACACTCGCACTTCCCCCACACACTCGCACTTCCCCCCACACACTCGCACTTCCCCCCACACACTCGCACTTCCCCCCACACACTCGCACTTCCCCCCACACACTCGCACTTCCCCCCACACACTCGCACTTCCCCCCACACACTCGCACTTCCCCCCACACACTCGCACTTCCCCCCACACACTCGCACTTCCCCCCACACACTCGCACTTCCCCCCACACACTCGCACTTCCCCCCACACACTCGCACTTCCCCCCACACACTCGCACTTCCCCCCACACACTCGCACTTCCCCCCACACACTCGCACTTCCCCCCACACACTCGCACTTCCCCCCACACACTCGCACTTCCCCCCACACACTCGCACTTCCCCCCACACACTCGCACTTCCCCCCACACACTCGCACTTCCCCCCACACACTCGCACTTCCCCCCACACACTCGCACTTCCCCCCACACACTCGCACTTCCCCCCACACACTCGCACTTCCCCCCACACACTCACACTTCCCCCCACACACTCACACTTCCCCCCACACACTCACACTTCCCCCCACACACTCACCACTCTCTACTCGCCCCCCACACACTCACACTTCCCCCCACACACTCACACTTCCCCCCACACACTCACACTTCCCCCCACACACTCACACTTCCCCCCACACACTCACACTTCCCCCCACACACTCACACTTCCCCCCACACACTCACACTTCCCCCCACACACTCACACTTCCCCCCACACACTCACACTTCCCCCCCACACACTCACACTTCCCCCCACACACTCACACTTCCCCCCACACACTCACACTTCCCCCCACACACTCACACTTCCCCCCACACACTCACACTTCCCCCCCACACACTCACACTTCCCCCCACACACTCACACTTCCCCCCACACACTCACACTTCCCCCCACACACTCACACTTCCCCCCACACACTCACACTTCCCCCCACACACTCACACTCCCCCCACACACTCACACTTCCCCCCCACACTCACACTTCCCCCCACACACTCACACTTCCCCCCACACACTCACACTTCCCCCCACACACTCACACTTCCCCCCACACACTCACACTTCCCCCCACACCTCCCCCCCACACTCCCTCCCCCCACACACTCCCTCCCCCCACACACTCCCTCCCCCCACACACTCTCTCCCCCCACACACTCTCCCCCCCCACACACTCCTCCCCCCACACACTCTCTCCCCCACACACTCTCCCCCCCACACACTCTCTCCCCCCACACACTCTCTCCCCCCACACACCTCTCCCCCCACACACTCTTCCCCCCACACACACTTCCCCACACACACTTCCCCCCCCACACACACACTTCCCCCCACTTCCCAATCCCCCACACACACTTCCCCCCCCCACACACACACTTCCCCCCCACTTCCCCCCCACACACTTCCCCCCACACACACACACTTCCCCCCCACACACTTCCCCCCCACACACTTCCCCCCCACACACTTCCCCCCCACACACTTCCCCCCCCACACACTTCCCCCCCACACACTTCCCCCCCACACACTTCCCCCCCACACACTTCCCCCCCACACACTTCCCCCCCACACACTTCCCCCCCACACACTTCCCCCCCACACACTTCCCCCCCACACACTTCCCCCCCACACACTTCCCCCCCACACACTTCCCCCCCACACACTTCCCCCCACACACTTCCCCCCCACACACTTCCCCCCCACACACTTCCCCCCACACACTTCCCCCCACACACTTCCCCCCACACACTTCCCCCCACACACTTCTCCACTCAGCGTGCCCCCACACACTTCCCCCCACACACTTCCCCCCACACACTTCCCCCCACACACTTTCCCCCCCACACACTTCCCCCCACACACTTTCCCCCCACACACTTCCCCCCCACACACTTTCCCCCCACACACTTCCCCCCCACACACTTCCCCCCACACACTTTCCCCCCACACACTTCCCCCCACACACTCCCCCCCCACACACT